>NC_030423.2:2200000-2435000 GCF_001660625.3 Ictalurus punctatus
AAAATATTCTCCAAATTTGTTCAAGGCTAATCGTCATGAATTAGCGCTTGGATTGGTTGATTAACGAGCCATTTACTGCTAGGTATAAGCTTATGTAATCATCTACAAGAGTTCTTCTCTTGTTGGTAGAGTAAACTAATTAGACTAACACAGTGAAATGGTCCAATTTATATATAGACGTAGGAGAGTGACGTAGTGTGTACTGTTGGATTTGCAAAGCAATACCGATGGACAAAAAAAAAAAACGCACATCGAGTACTCTAGAGAAGTGTTGTTTTTAAGGCTGCATGCACTTTCCTACATGGGAAGTTCCACATTCCTGTTCCCGTGCACTTCTCTTCTTTTTTTGCCATTCGTATTCAGATACTGAGAAAAATGCTGACCGATAAAATGCTCTCGTGAATACAAAAAAAACCCCACAATAGCGCCCTTTCCATCGCAAAGAAAACGTATGCGCAAAATGAAGCTCCGTTAATAAAGTATTACCGGATGCTGCTTTTTATTCCTGCGTGCTTCTGCTGAACATTCCACCATTCCATCTTCCTTTACGTCACAGTCTAATTTTTCACTCCGCCACTGACTCCGAACTGCAGGGTGCTTTCTCATATTTTAGTCTGTTTGCTGATTCTGGACCAAACTGTAAACTTCCACCCATCACACATGTCATGTTTGATTTACTCCCAGCCGTTGTGTGGAATCAGGAGGTGTGTATCACATGGAAGTAGAGACACACGCAGTGTCAGACTGGCTGTTCTGGTTCATACCTGCCGAACCAGACTGTCTCAAAAGCCTTAACACATCAGGGTCGGATTCAAACGGACTGCATATGTGAAAGCACCCTTAAAGAATTCACCAGGTTTATAGAGATAGCAGAGCTGAATAGCTTGATATTCATGACACCAGGTGGTTAGCATCTAATATGATCTAGTGAATTTCAGACCCTTTCTCGCCCTCCTGGAATGTCGCCTCAAGACCCTCCTTTTAAAGTGGTCCTGCATAGGTGCCACTCGCTTCCTCTTCCACAGAATGCCATGTCGGGATCGATGGTAGCCAGCTTGCTGCTAGAACAATCAGGTATAGTGTTACACCTGATACCAGCTGTGATACAGACATGTCAGGACACAGAAGATATATACCGTATACTAAATACTAGATATTTCTGTCAAACATTATTCACTAGTACACTACACTAGCAGTAACAGCACTGAATACAAGGACACTCAGGTCTTCTTTTGTAACCGCTCCTCTCCTTGGGCCGAATTTATGAAGTTAGATTCAAAAATACCCGTCCATAAATCAAGCATTTTACACCAGAAATTTGCCGTTCGTGAAAATTCCATCGTTTCAGGAAGAAATCATTCGTATCCTACTCGTGCTCCTGAGTATGTGTAAATTTATGCATAAGAAGATCGACGTCAAATCATATAAATTGCACGGATAACTGCAATTATACGTACGGATTATAGTGTCGTGTTTACATGGCTTATTTATTTAGACACCCGTATCCAGATCAGCTTATAGAACGCAGCTTCGGAGCTGCGATTAAGACACTGAACTAGTGATCAGAAGGACGTTAGTTGGGCCCTTGGCAAGGCCGGAATTGTAAAATGCTTGGGATTAATTGAATCATTTGTCAAATAACAACAGTTTTAGTAAATGTACTACAGAGTATAATAACGCACAAGTCTGTATTAATACTGGATTAAAGTATTCATCTCTTCAACAGAGTCTCTTCGACAATCGGCCACTGTCCAGAACGGCAACGGAAGCACGGGTCAGAGAAAATTGCTCAGACCTCGTTCTGGACCTCTGCAAGTGAATATGGTGAGTAATGCATCATGGGAAATATATATATATATATATATACACACTGTATTGAGGAGGGATTTAATCCCCTGCTATACGTTTCAGCCCCCTAACCCCAAAATGAGCCCCAGTGAATCTTTCTCTCACTGAATGAAATTACATTTACTTGTGTAATTCTTCTAAAATGTATGAAAAGGGCAAAAGTGGTGGTGCAGCAGTAAATAATCTCCAAACTGTCCTCAGTTTTTGGACTCTTCTTTGTTTTTGCAAATGCTTGGTTTAAACTGAACCACAGGGTCTAGTGCAAAGTTTTCCAGAATCTTTCTGGAACGTTCTTGCAACGTGCTTCCGCACAGTCTGTCTATGTTTGCTGATGGTTGATGTTTCTATGACGTTTACGTGGGTTATTGCGCTGGTTATATGGGAAAACCTTGTCTGACTGGCTAAATGCTAAATATAACATGGTAGCTGTACTCATTTGAAGTTTTTTTTTTTTTTTTTTTTTTTTGCAGCGGATGTTCTCCAAATTTAAAGAAAGGATTATCTGATAATGTAGAAGTATTTTTTAAAAATTATTTATTTATTTATTTATTTATTTATTTATTTATTTAATTAAATGCTACAGTCCCCTCTGAAAGTATTGGAACAGCCAGGCCAATTCTATTGTTTTTGCTATATATCGAAAACAAACGATGAATATGAGACGACAGATCAGAATTTCATCTTCTATGTCTGGATATTTACATCTGGATGTGGGGGAGAAAGAACAATATGTTAAGCTTTTCACGGACTTAACAACAAATCGCCAGTCAGAAAATTCAAAAGAATGCAAAGGTAAAATCATGACAACGACTACGTTTACACGGACAGCAGTACTCTAATTATTGACCTTATACCGAGTAAGACGATATTCTGATTAAGGTGTTTACATGAGTCGCTTCTAGAAGATTCCTTTCATGTTCCCGTTTTACGCGTTATAGAACATAGATCGATTAACAGCGCACGTCATTATGTCCCCGCGCAACGCCGTCCGACGTCCCTCCGGAATTTCACGTATCGACATACAGTTGGTCTTCGTTATGGAACCGTATACAGTTTTGGGTGTTTTTATTAAAAAATGTACGAACGCTTCCAGTGCGGTTAATTATTTGTCGTGCTGTACGTGCTAATAGACGACTGCTTGAAGCCGTGGGCTGCGTCCCAAACCGCGTACTTACCTACTATATAGTAGCCGAGATACATGTATCTCACCTACTATAGGCCTATAGTAGGTAAGTACGCGGTTTGGGACGCAGCCGTGTTCTCTTGTTTGCCGTAAAACAGATGAGCGCTGCTGTGTGTGATCGTGTCCTGTCGCAAAATGCCATGAAAATAAATATATATAGATATAAATAAATATAAAAAGCTGTCCGCACGTTTTCCCACAAGGCCCGTATGTCCCATACTAAGTGACTTGATCTATTTGTTTACTTCATGCTAATTTCCTGACCAATGATTTGTTGTTAAGACTATTAAGGACTTAAAGGGATGATTCACAAAAAAATGAAAATTCTGTCATCAGTTACTCACCCTCATGTCCTTCTAAACCCATAAGTTCATCTTTCGGAACACAGACGAAGACATTTTAATGAAACCTGGGAGATTTCTGTCCCTTCATTTACAGTCCAAGTAACCAAAACTTTCAAGCTCCAAAAAGTTCACAAATGCATAGACGCATGCGTGTTGTGTTGTGTTGATGCGAGAGCGGACTATGTGACTCGGTTTGTGTACAGCGTCCCTCAGCGCTTCCGGGTCCCGTTGGATCGCGAGAGCGGATGTCTGAGAGCCAAGCGCTGACGTCTTCTTTCTCTTACATAGCCATGATCGTCTCATATTACTGTGATTGACAGAGGACAAGGTAATACTGTACCTCCCATACCTCGCACGTGCACTTTTGCTCCCTTGTACTCCTGGCCATGGATGGCTGTAGCGCTGTAAGTCTTCAATCTCACGATCTCCTCATGTGTGTTTGAAAAGATGTATTTTAAAGAACTAATAATATTTATTTCTTTTCCAGCATCAGTAAAGTCACGATACAGGCAGGATTACTTTGATCTTTATTAAGACAATATTCTCACCTGTCTGATTTCTTTAGGATTCGTCTGTATGTGCCTTCAGTAAGTGTGGAAGTAGAAATTGTGTCTGTGCATGCTTGCAAGTTGTGGCTTGAGGCCAGGTTGAGTCTTAATGATAAACAGTGAAGGTAAGTGGCTTTTTATTAGTCACATAATGTGCTACATCATGTGCACTGCAGCAGAGATATATAGCGGTCAAGGTTTTCATTGTTGACGAAAACGAGAACTGTTTCAGATCAGATTTCACATTTTAATCTTGGGTTGTCTAAGAACAAGCGGTTGAACGGAGTGGATCCGTCAATGTTGCCAAATTATAACTGACCAGTAGATGGCAGAGTAATGTGTATTAGCAGTAACTCCTTGGCAGAGCAGCGATTTAGTAGCAGTGGAGCGCAGGGGTGTAGTTTCTGGTGCTGGGGGGTGGTAACCCGCTAATAATCAGAACTAGCAATTACAATGATAAATATTGGGAAGCATACCCATTCACACTTCAGTTCAATGTTAATAGGATAATCTGGACATTCTCGCTGTGGTTGCTGGGACTACGGTAGCTGAAATGGTCTTGGGACTGCAATTACCACATACAGTTCTGCACCTTTGGTGAACAGTGGACTAGTTCAACAAACAGACTTCATGTATAAACCGTAATGAACTTTCTTTTACTTTCACACTATCCGTTGTTACCCAGATGAGGACGGGTTCCCTTCTGAGTCTGGTTCCTCTCAAGGTTTCTTAGTCATATCATTAGGGAGTTTTTCCTCACCACCGTCTCCACCGGCTCGCCCAATAGGGATAAATTCACACACTTAAAATCCCTATCGCTAAACTAAAAGTAATGATTTTCAAAAGATAATAAATGGAATCAAAACTATTTATGCATCTGAAACAAAACTGAAATTGAAAACCAAAATACAAAAACGAAATAAAAATAAAAACTAGCGATCTTTTTTTTTAAACTATAATAACCCTGATAGGGGTCAGTGTCACTAGTCCATCCATCTTCTATACCGCTTATCCTTTAGGGTCACGGGGAAGCTGGAGCCTATCCCAGGTAGCATCGGGCACAAGGCGGGGTACATACTGGACAGGGTGCCAGTCCATTGCAGGGCACAATCACATACACATTCATACACTAAGGACACTTTGGACATGCTAGTCAGCCTACCATGCATGTCTTTGGACTGGGGGAGGAAACCGGAGTACCCGGAGGAAACCCCCGCAGCACGGGGAGAACATCCAAACTCCGCACACGCAGGGCAGCGGCGGGAATCGACCCCCCGACCCTGTCGGTGTGAGGCGAACGTGCTAACCACGTGCGCCCCAGTTTCACAATTCAACCAAAATTTTTCACAACTATGTGACGGAGTACTAAACTATTCATCTAACTAGCATTAATGCTGCTCCATTTGCTAATATTAACTTTGGCTCTGTGTCAAAATAGTTGCAAAGCCTCTTCAAACTTCTCAACGCTGAAAGAATGAGAATCACAGAAGAATAAGGATTAGCTATTAGCTCGTACCTATTAGCCTTCCAGTCATTACAGAGGTCAGACAGATGTTACAGGCATATTGTATCGTATTACACTGTGCCGTGTTTTTAAGTACCTCTCCAGGCTCGACTAAACGACCTCCGTGTATATCTGACATAATTTACACTCCTGTCTTCGTTTCATATAAATACCTTTCTGAACACCACTGAGAGCATCACTAAGTGTGAAGCATGTGGGACGTTGTGAGATGGCGAGTGAACTGAGAATGACTTTAGGGGAAATGAACACTTTTTAATGCGGTTGAATAAGAAATGTTCTGCTGATGTAACAGCTCTTCAGATCACAGTCACGGAAGCCCATGTGCATCATTTCTTAATGATCTTTACGTTAGCATTAGAAAACTGCAAGGAAGCTTGAAGCATCTTGATTTGATCTTGCTTGGTGGCATGTGGTAAAACTTTAGCTACTTTATCATTTATAACAAACTGTTATTTTTCTTTATAACTCAATAACCCTGTTCACACCGGGACTGCGTAAACCTGACGATGTCAGTGTGCTAAAACCCCCGCTGCTGAATTATACGAGACACAACATGATCTTTTATCGACATGAAAGGCTGATCTTGATAATCCAGAATGAAAATAAATAAATAAATATAACGGCAACTATTATAAGAATGGTGACAGTGCAGTGCACGCTCGTTTGTGATAATTTTAGTTCTTCCTCGCTTGGTGGCTGACTCCTTTTAGCAGGATGCAGGAAGCGAGCATGGATCACAAAAGGACAGAGCCTGAACAAAACATGCAGTCTCTACAGAGAGGAAGTGGGTGGGGTGGAGGTTCCCTGCCATTAGCAAATAATGTAGCACAAATAGGGATTTGCTAATAGGAAGCAACATTTTTAGAATAATTTCATACGAGAGACCTCAGGAGTAATTAACGATTCGTGGGGCAGTGGTGACGTGGCGGTTAAGACTCTGGGTGACTGCTCGGAAGGTCGGGGGTTCAAGCCTGAGCACTGCCTAGCTACCACCGTTAACCCTCTCTGCTCCAGGGGCGCTGTATCATGGCTGACCCGGCGCTCTGACCCCAGCTTCCTGATATGCTGGGGTATGCGAAGAAAAGAATTTCACTGTGCTGTAACGTATACGTGACCGGTAAAGACGTGTTATGGTTATAGATCCTAAATAGGTCAAGAAATGTACAGGCAGGCAGCTTGCCTATTTTTTAATCAAAAGAACGACCACTAATACTCATTACCGAATATGTTTTTTTTTCTTGACGCCTCCACAAACTACCGCATGCAAAACAATGACAATTAATATGCTTTGTGCCTGACGATATGTCATCTGTCGTTCAGATATGAACCCTTTAGCTTTAAAACTGACAAATCAGTGCATAGCTGATGTAATTACTCACAGTTCAGGTACATTAGTGCTAAAATTGAGATTTTTCCCTATTCCATTCAGCCATTTCCATAACCCCCACCCCGCCCAGTCTATCTTCAAGCTTCAGCTGATTTTATTTGTCAGGAGACAAATGTGTATGTTTCAGGAGAAGGATTCACTGACTCACTGACTGACTGACTCTCTGTGAGGGATACTTACCTTTACACCAGTGATTGTGTTTTGGTACTGGTTTCCATTTACATTTCTCCATATATTACTGGCTTTGTGACAAACTCATCCTCAAATGTGTATTCATGAAACATATTCTAATCCCACCAGTCTTTTCAAGTTTAGAAATTCAAATGTGACCTTTGGTGTGCAAATGTCAGGAGGGAGCCAAGGCAGCAGTAGTGGAACATTGTCAGGACACTTGGGTCTCTTCGTCGGGTTCTGAAGAGAGAGAGAAACAGATCAGACTTTCCACGGAAATACAACACGCTCACCACCTCTCTGTGTCCGCCGCACCCTTTTATAGTCTCCGGACGAGCTGATGCTGTCATCATTATGTAAATTTGTGAATTAATCTGATTAGGATTTTTTTTTTTTGCAAAACAATCGTTATTGAAGAAAAATTTTACCATATATATATATGTATATACACCATCTGGATGGCAAAGACAGTTCTAGTAGTACATCAAAAGTAATTGGAATAAAAAAAATAACTATTGACCATGCCAAAAGAGTTTTGAGTGAGAAAAAGAAGGGTTCAGTACTGGCAGAGGGATACAGTGAGCATTGGGTTGTTTCCATCCTTAAAATTTCAAAGATGGCGGTTCATAAGAACAGGATCAAGCAGCAGACAATGGGGACAACGAAGCTTCAGACCAGCAGAGGGCGAAAACCACTCTCCACTGATCGGGATGACTGCCAACTCATTCGAATGTCACTCAATAACCATAGGATGACATCATGTGGTCTACAAAAAGAATGGCAAACGGTAGCTGGGTTCAATTGCACGGCGAGGACGGTTTGAAACAGGCTCATAGGGGCAGGGTTGAAGTCATGCAAAGCTAGAAAAAACCCCTTCATCAGTGAGAAGCGAAGAAGAGCCAGGCTGAGGTTTGCAAAAGACCATAAGGATTGGACCGTGGAGGACTGGAGTAAGGTCATCTTCTCTGATGAGTCCAATTTTCTGCTTTGCCCAACACCTGGTCATCTAATGGTTAGACAGAGACCTGGAGAGGCCGACAAGCGACGGTGTCTCGCACCCACTGTGACATTTGGTGGAGAATCTGTGATGATCTGGGGGTGCTTTAGCAAGGCTGGAATCGGGCAGCTTTGTCTTTGGATTTGGAAGGATGCATGAATCACGTCACATACAAGGTTGTACTGGAAGAAAACTTGCTTCCTTCTGCTCTAACAATGTTCCCCAACCGAGAGGATTGGTTTTTCCAGCAGGACAATGCTCCATGCCACACAGCCAGGTCAATCAAGGTGTGGATGAAGGACCGCCAGATCAAGACCCTGTCATGGCCGGCCCAATCTCCAGACCTGAACCCCATTGAAAACCTCTGGAATGTGATCAAGAGGAAGATGGATGGCCACAAGCCATCAAAACAAAGCCGAGCTGCTTATTTTTCGCCCAACATCAATGTGAAAGACTGGTGGAGAGCGTGCCAAGACGCATGAAAGCTGTGATTGAAAATCAGGGTTATTCCACCAGATATTGATTTACGAACTCTTCCTCAGTCAAAACATTAGTATTGTCTTATTTAAAGGGTCATGAAACCTCCTTCTTCTCTCAGATCAAGTCTACCTCTGAAGGTTTTTGAAAAATGCAGCTTAAATGGGCGTGGATGGCTGTGCGAAGAAGGGAGGAGGAGTGGGCGTGGCAGGGAAAGGCAGGGGAGGAAGACGGGGGGCGAGCCTTCAGATGAATACTGAAAAAAAGCTTTCGGATGAGGCAGAGGACTTCTCTCCTCCTGAATCCCCAGGGCTAAACGGAGACACAATAGACAGCAGTGCAGGTCCTCTGCCCTATCTATTTGAACCATTAGCCCCTGGCATGACTATGAAGGAAAACATACTAAAACCGGAGCCAGTGTGGATGGCAGGAGTGTCGGAATGGTAGCTAGCTTATAAGCTCGAGATTTTCACGAATATAAGGCGAAGGCTCTTCCCTTCAACGCGATTCTTTAAGCGGTTTAATTAGCTCAAAAGGCAAGTAAAACGGTCATGGTTAAAATTAGTCACACACCTCATTTAAAGTGATGGAAAAGTCCTCGGGACTTTGTTTAGATCATCGTTTAGACTCAAACCGCTTTCACGTGCAAGTCCGAAGTCCACCTTTCTCCAATTCTCAAAAGCTCTCACACTCGGACTCTTACACCGCCGAAACAAACACTCGCGACCCGTTTGAACGCCTCTCTCATCGACTACGATCTGTAAAAAAAAAAAAGCGTCACGTGCCGTCATGAACAATTAAGAGACAGCGTCTACTCATAGCATAAGACCACGCGGGCTCACGGATAATCACGAGACACCGCCGCGTCACCGATGTACTCTCGTACAAAGCCACGACGAGATTTTAAACCCGGGAGACGAAAATAGCAGAAAAGAGCTCAAAATGAACCAGTTTTCTCCTGCGATTAAAAACGAACGGATGCTAAGATCGTCTTTTGCCACGTGTGACAAAAGCACACCTCTGTTAAAACCTCAGGAAATGTAGTTTAGTATTTCATCACGCTTTAAAAATAAACATTTACTTTGCATTATTTTTCTTTGTATTATTTATTTTTTCCCCCCCTGCAAATAAATGCTCTAAATGACGACATTTTTATTTGGAATTTGGGAGAAATGTTCTCAATAGTTTATAGACCAAAATAAAATAAAAAAAAATAAAACCAACCCCAAAAATGTCCATATTACCCAAACACATACCTATAAATAGTGAAACCAGAGAAACTGGTGATTTTTCAGTGGTCTCTTAATATTTTCCCCATACATATATAAATAAATAAATAAATATATGTGCATCTTTGTGTCACAGGGACACAAATACAGCCTCTAATACACTGTATACTGTGCATCAATGATCAGCTGCCTTATCCCTTCAGGATTACTATGGGCGTGCTGAAGGAATCGGCTTCTCACTGCTGGACCTCTTCTCCTGCCAGATGTGCGTGTTTATAATTTTATCATGCACAGTCTCTGGCTTTCCTCGCGCTATTGCTTCACACTGAGGAAGCGCAGCGGTTTTGGATCTCGTTCAGATTAATGCCCATTTTAAAGGAGGCAGCTATCGCCGGTGCGACACACACTAACGAGGATGATGACGGTGAGGATGTCTCTTATGCTCCCCGCCTTTGCGTTCAGGCCGCGGCTTATTTTATTGCTGATTTCTCTGCTGCGCGAGCGCGGTGGTGTAGCCCGTGCATGGACCTGTATGCATTCATCTGTCTCTTTGAATAATCTCGCACATCCTCGTGCATTGCATCGTGACCTTGGAGACGTGTTCTTCATGTCGGTCCTGTCCCTAGACCTACCAGGCGATTACCACTTCAGCATCACCAGAAAAACCTGAAGGACGCTGGTACATCTATGATGCACCTCCCTGGCCCTTTGGTTGGTGTTTTGTCGTCGTTGTTGTCCTCTGATCATAGCCGTATTGTCTTTTTTGAGCTTCTTTGCACCTGTCGGGGGTATGTGTGTGCTTTTGATGACTTCTGGCGTAGCGATGCTGTCGGTTGTATTTATTCCAATTTAAATACCGTTATAACGTTTATTCTATTATGGGAAATGAGGCCAGAGCAGAGTCACATAACTGACTGTGAATTTCCTTTAAAGCAGATGTTATAAAAACATATTTGCAGTGACTGTCCAATAAACGTAATCCATCTCCTTGTGGACAGTGGTTCTTGTCAAGGGAGGTTTATTCATTTTTTAATTGACTATACGTGTAAGAATGGTGTACGTGCATACTGTGGAAATATCAATCAGTGAACCCTTTATCATACACCACAATATGTTGCCTTTTTGTTTTTTTTTTAATTTAACATATATATTTTTTTGGCTACAGATCATATTTAAAGAACGTGTTGCAGACAAACCAGTCCTGACCTGTGATGCATAGGTTTATTTATTTATTTATTTATTTATTTATTTATTTATTCATATAAATAAGTTGTTATACTAAGCTTTTTCAAGTGATACCTTAATAACACGGTCGAAATATATGAATAAATTACGGAGTCGAATCACGATTAGAAGAGGAATGCGAGAGCTAAATACATCCGAAGTGCTAACATACTGTATGTGGGAACATCTGGTACTACAGTTCTTCTTCTTGTGACGTTTGGACGTGAAGGAAGTTTCGAATGTGAAATATTCAGTACCGTATGGACGAACAGAAGAGACTGAGACTCTGGTCTGTCTCTCGTTCTCTGTCCTCTCCTCTATGTGTGTATGTATGTATGTATGTATGTATGTACAGTGTCATCCACTAATATTGGCACCCTTGGTAAATATGAGCAAAGAAGGCTGTGAAAAATAGTTTTTATTGTTTAAACTTTTGAGCTTTTGTTAAAAAAAAATTCACAAAAATACTCTGCTCTCGTGCATATCAAACAATTGCAAACAAAACAAAGGTTTAGCAAAAAAAAAAATATCTTTGTTAAATATGTGTGCTACAATTATTGGCTCCCTTTTATTCAATACTTTGCACTACCTCCCTTTGCCGAGATAACAGCTCTGAGTCTTCTCCTATAATACCTGATGAGGTTGGAGAATACATGGCGAGGGATCTGAGAGCGTTCCTCCATACAGAATCTCTCCAGATCCTTCACATTTCGAGCTCCATTCTGGTGGTCTATATGTCAACTTGGACCAGAAAAAAAAAACAAAAAAGTATGGCTCTAGTAAATGGACAAAATGTTATTGTACATATTTAAATAATGTCCTTGAAATAAATATGCATGGATGGCATCCATGGAATTTATTTTACATTTAGAATGGTTTCTGGTCACAGAAAAGTTTGAGTTTGAGCTTTTCATTTCGATACTCAATAAACAATTCAGTGACCCTTAATGCTTTGTGGATGGGGCATTGTCATGCTAGAGAGAACCATTTGTATCAGGATAGAAATGTTAAATCATGAGATAAAGGTGGGAAATGCAGTCATGCAGCAGGTAGTGTTGCGACCTCACAGCTCCAGGGTCTCTGGTTCGATCCTGAGTTCAGGTTACGGTCGGTTGAGAGTTTGTGTGTATATTCTCCTATGTAAACATGGGTCTCCTCCTACCTGACCAAAATGTACCAGGGGCTAAGATAAACTGTGGGATTGTGGATTAGTGTGTTCATGGTGTATTCCAGTGTTTACGGGATAAGCTCCAGATCCACGCAGATAAAGAGCCATCCATCCATCTTCTATACCGTTTATCCTTCAGGGGAACCTGGAGCCTATCCCAGGTAGCATCGGGCACAAGTCGGGGTACACCCTGGACAGGGTGCCAGTCCATTGCAGGGCACACTCGCATACACATTCATACACTACGGACACTTTGGACACGCCAATCAGCCTACCATGCATGTCTTTGGACTGGGGTGAACATGGAGCAGCACAGGGTGAACATGCAAAAAAGGGAGTAGCGGGACTCGAACCCCCAACCCTGGTGGTGTGAGGCGAACGTGCTAACCTCTAATCGACGATGCGCCCTCCAGATCAAGATAAAGCATTTGATGAAAGTGACCGAGTAATTTTCCTTCTAAGGGGCCGAGTGGACCTAAACCATGCCAGTAAAATGCCCTTTAACAGTATAATATAGCCACTAGATCACCTCAATGTAGAGATTAAGCATTCAGGCCTATACCGTTCTCATGGTAAATGTTAGTGTATGTCACACATGCATTTTCCCACTTGTCAATATGGTGAAGAATCACATGCATTTTCTAGTTCTCAGTCGACCAGTGCCTCTGGTTTTTGCACTCTGAACTCTAAAATTTGTCTTTATAATGAGGAGTTTATGTACTGCAACTTTACTATAATATCCCTCTCTATCTAGTTGTGCATGGATTGTTCTTGCTGACAGTCTGATCACATCCTGTATTAACATTCTTACTCACATGAAGAATGGTTGCACATCTGTTTTTCCTTGCACATCACTACTGTAGGAGCATTATGGCCATTGAATGTGTTCTGTCATTGAATTGTATCATGTAGTACAGCTGTCTGGAAGAATTTTCACTTGGAGGTGTGTTCCTCCACTCATTTATTCAGGTTTTTCCCTTTAGCTTTTCACCTAGCTGTATATTTGTAATACACAAATTTTGCACTGTGAATATTCTGGACTGCATTTTTGATTTACCGTGCATTGCGTCATGGCCCTGAAAAATGCTACTTTCTGATTGGTGGGTACTGTTATTTCCTTTTGAACGAATGAAATGATCTTACTTATATGTAACCATCTTGCAATGTCAATTTTAAGTCTAGTGTTATTTGTACAATTTTGCTTTAGCGTTCACATTTTGCTTAGCTACAAGAAAATAAGAGAAATAAATGGCATGGATTGAGACCTTGTCATGGTGAAGGGGCGTGTGTACTTCAGTTGTTGACTCGGATTTGTTGCACAAGGTGCCGGCCAGCTTTACCAGGTATACCCAGGAAATCCTTTCAGATTGCTTGGGAGTTTCTGGCAGAATCTTTAGTGAGTGAAGGGGAACTCTTCAAAAAAACCCAGTGGACATGACCTCCCTTCAGGAGGTGCCAGTAATCTTTGGCGTTTGAGTTAATCTCTGTGACTGTGGGTACTATGGCCAAACCTTCATAGCAGCAGGGCTAGCAAATCCACCAAGGAATGGCCTAAAAAGAAGAAATGAAGGATTATGGAATGGCCTAGTCAAATCCCGGATTTGAATCGCCTTGAAATCACGTGTGGGGATTTGAAACGTACAGTACATTCAAGAAAACTCTCAAACATCTTACAATTGAAAGAATATTGCATGGAAGAGTGGTCAAAAATTCTAGCAAGCCTGATGGACAATTATGCAGAACACCTACAAGAAGTTATTTCTGCTGAAGGGGGAAATACTAGCTTTTGAGGCCGAGGGTGTACTTACTTTTTCCACAGAAGAATATCACATCTATTGATATTTCTATTGAAAAAATGATTGAAAAAGCGAATTACACATGTGGTTTTGTTCAAGTATTTCAACGTTATTAATAGGCACCGTTTCAAAGACGATCAAATGTTTGCTTGTCCAAATATGTCAAAAAAAAAAAAAAGCGCCAACAGTTTCCAAGGGGTGTACTTATTTTTGCATATGACTTCATATATTTCTTCCTTGTGCAATATCAATTCATACCTTTATCAATTCAATATAGGCTGGTGTTCAGTGGAGGGATTTTTAACACTGTATGTTAAACTATAGGAAAATAAACACACGACACCTTGAGAAAAGTGTCGCCATGTATATAAAGTTTTGTACTGGTGCCAACAGGACGTGAGTATTACATTGATTGGTTTTTGATTTGTTCCTCTTCAGCTGATCAGTGGAGGGTCCATCGTCAGCGCTGAGGCAGTATGGGATCATGTGGCCATGGCTGACCGTGAACTGGCATTTAAGGCGGGAGATGTCATTAAGGTCCTGGATGCCTCGAACAAGGATTGGTGGTGGGGGCAGATCGATGATGAGGAGGGTTGGTTCCCAGCCAGCTTTGTGAGGGTAAGACTGGCATCCATCCAAGAATTTGGTATGGCAACATTCTTTCACTGATTGAATGTCACTGATAATTCACACTAATCATTTTGATGACTTACAGTGCCCTCCACTAATATTGGCACCCTTGGCAAATATGAGCAAAGAAGGCTGTCAAAAATGTTCTTTATTGTTTAACCTTTTGATCTTTTGTTTAAAATAAATCACAATAATACTCTGCTCTCATGGATATCAAACAATTATCCAGAAAAAAAATAAATATCTTTGTTAAATATAGGTATGCAACAATTATTGGCACCCTTTTAGTCAATACTTTGTGCTACCTCCCTTTGCCGAGATAACAGCTCTGAGTCTTCTCCTATAACGCCTGATGAGGTTGGAGAATACATGGCGAGGGATCTGAGACCGTTCCTGCATACAGAATCTCTCCAGATCCTTCACATTTGGAGGTCCACGCTGGTGGACTCTCCTCTTCAGTTCACCCCACAGGTTTTCTATGGGGTTCAGGTCAGGGGACTGGGAGGGTCATGGCAGGACCTTGATGTTGTGGTCAGTAAACCATTTGTGTGTTGATGTTGATGATGTTTTGGATCATTGTCCTGCTGGAAGATCCAACCACGGCCCATTTGAAGATTTCTGGCAGAGGCAGTCAGGTTTTCATTTAATATCTGTTGATATTTGATAGAGTCCATGATGCCATGTATCCTAACAAAATGTCCAGGTCCTCTGGCAGTAAAACAGCCCCAAAACATTAAAGATCCACCTCCATATTTAACCGTGGACATGAGGTACTTTTCCATATGGCTACCTCTCTGTGTACCAAAACCACCTCTGTGTTTATTACCAAAAAGCTCGATTTTGGTTTCATCTGACCACAGAACCCGATCCCATTTGAAGTTCCAGTAGTGTCTGCACACTGAAGACGCTCGAGTTTGTTTTTGGATGAGAGTAGAGGCTTTTTTCTTGAAACCCTTCCAAACAGCTTGTGGTGATGTCGGTGACTTCAGATTGTAGATTTGGAGACGTTCTGACCCCAAGACACAACTAACTTCTCTAAATCTCCAGCTGTGATGCTTGGAGATTTTTTTGTCCACTCGAACCGTCCTCTTCACAGTGCGTTGAGACGATACAGACACACGTCCAATTCCAGCTCGATTCATAACATTTCCAGTCGACTGGAACTTCTTAATTATTGCCCTGATGGTGGAAATGGGCATTTTCAATGCTTGTGTTATTTTCTTATAGACACTTCTCATTGTGTGAAGCCCAACAACCTTTTCCCGCACATCACAGCTTGGTCTTATCCATTGTTATGAATGACTAAGGGAATTTGGTCTGTGTGTTTCCTCATATTTATACCCCTGTAAAACAGGAAGTCATGGTTGAACAATTTCCTGTTCCTAGTCACCCAGGTGCACAATTTATTTATTATTATTATTTTTTTTAAAAATATCAATGGGAATATACTTCAAATCCATTTTTCTCGTATGAATACCTAGGGCTGTCAATAATTGTTGCACACCTATAATAAAGATCTTTAGCAAAGATTTTTTTTTTTTTTTTGATAAACCTGTGTTTTGTTTGCACTTGTTTGATATCCATGAGAGCAGAGTATTTTTTTAACAAAAGATCGAAAGGTTAAACAATAAAGACAATTTTTTCACAGCCTTCTTTGCTCATATTTACCGAGGGTGCCAGTATTAGTGACTGTCCTCTGTAACTGTGATGCAATGAATTAAATAAATAAATAAATGAAATAAAATATTTAAAGAGTAATTTTGAAGACAAGAGGGAAAGACTTTCAACCAGGACCTGACCCATTTCCCCCGGACCTATCCATCTATTCTATTATGTTGACCCCAGAGATACAGTAGTTTAAAGTACAGTAGTTTACATCCCCATATATACAGTCAGGCCCATAAGTATTTGGACAGGGACCCGATTTTCATTATTTCGCCTCTGTACACCACCACGAAGGATTTGTAATCAATACATATTTGAAGTGTAGACTTTCAGCTTTAATTCATGGGGTTTAATAAAAAAAAAAAAATATCGCATTAACCGTTTAGGAATTGCAGCCATTTTTACACAGTCCCTCTATTTTCCCAAAAGTAACTGGACAAACTAAGATAATGATAAATATATGGATTATTTTCGACAAGAATTTAATGACACGCTTTCTATATGAAGTTGTATTAATGTAATAATGCTCCTCACACCGTTTTCGTGTCTTTATTAATAAAGAATTTATTTCTTGGGTACCAAACCACACTTGCTGTTGAATGTTGAATGCTTTATGTTTGACAATTTGCACTACTTCAAAGCATTTTTAAAGCACAATTTACACCACACAAAGAGTACATGGTGTAGTAGGGGGTTCTAGGCGGGGATTGCGTGATGAACTACTGCCTTTTAGTACATTGGAAGTTGGACGCTTTGTGAATGCATTTTGCGTCTGCTTCGAGTCTCATTTTGTACTCTGCCATATCATGTACATACATCTCTCCCTAAATGTCTTGTTGCTATAAATTTGAATTGGTGTTTGCAATAGTGTTGTCAGAATACCAAAATTACGGCTTCGAAACGATTCCTGACTAAAATGTCTCGATACCAATACTGAACCGGTACCACGGCCGAAACCTAAAACAACAGGTAACTGAATAATGCAGTCGTGTGAAAAAATAAGTACACCCCATGGAAAGTGTTGAATAAATGATTGAAAAATCAACTTTATTAACAGACACTGTTTCAAAGATGATCAAAGGTTTGCTTGTATTTGCAGCCATGCCTCTCGTTTTCGCATACGAGAGGAAAAAAAAAAAAAGTTTGGGCACGCCCGATGTCTATGAGAGTGCCTGCAGGGAGTGAAAGCAGAACGCTGTACACACACTGCCCTGCTGTCGCACATCGACACAACTCAGGAAACACGGCACTAATTAATAAGCGGTCATTGTTAAAGTATCGGTGGTAATAAAATGGCGAATAGTACCGTTTTTAACAGCATGGTATTGAGATACCTTTCTAGTATCGGTGTATCGTGCAACACTATTTTGCAAACAGATCAAATCTTTATACTTGACAGTACGGTATTTTTTCTAATTCTATCACACCAGTGGTTCTCAACCTTGTGTGAGCTCTAGACCCCTTTCATGTTTCGAACAATCCACAAGGACCCCCTCACTTCACAACAATTCCAGGCTATGTATTTAACAGTCATTTCCATATGTGTGACTTTATGTGATTAATATTTAACATTAATGATATTAACAATGGACGTTTAAAATTGAATCGAAACATTTCAAGATTTATTTTTTATATATATATTTTATTGTTGCTGTGACATTTAATTTGACTCTCTGAATTATCTGTTGTTTATTCTGTCCATCAGTGCGACACTCGAACTTGTCTACCACTCATAGGTTTTTGCAAATTCTCAATTCATTTGTAAATAAATTTTAAATAAATCCACCAGCGAACGATCGTCAGCTCAGCTAACGTGATATTTGTGAATGCACGCGAATGACCAGATTGATTCATTTCAAAACATCTCATTTGAATATCTTTTGATGCATTTAACTATATATAATTATTGAAACATTTTTAAAACTTTACGGACCCCCTGCAATTACACCACCGGCCACTAGGGTTGAGAAACTCTGTGTCACACTAACCATAACCCAGACTCTCTTTGACAGTAAGCTGATGAAAAGTTAAGGTATGCTTGGAGACAATAACAGAAGGTGCAGACTAGAAACGGCTCCTAGTTCACTTTAATCTCACTTACTCATCTTCATTCCTAGAGGACCATATTGGAACAAAATGTATTTTTGTCATTCTTTCCCAAGGTTGAACCTCACCCTCCTCAACCCCAAACAAAACAGGTTTTCTATATCAACCCTATAGCCACTCGAAGGTTCCAAATCACAACAGCAAAGGTGCGTTTTTATCAACTTTCCATAAGTGCCAAGAGTTTGTCAAACACGTCATGAGCATCAGACCAAGTCAGATGAAGATCATGCTTTTAATGTACATCATGATAAAGCTTGTAGGCTTTATTCCAAATAGAAACCTTCACTTTAGTTAAACATTCGTGATGTGCCTATTTTGGATGGATCATTTAATTTAAGTATGACTTGGAGGCATTTCCTTTAGTGTATGTTTACATTTCCATATCATTTGTGTGTTCGCATTGTAGCTTTAGAACACGAAGGTGCTGTTAGCCAAATTTTGAGCTCCATGTTCAGTGAATGTCTCTTTATTTAAAATGCTATTTGTTGTTGCACTGTTTTCTAGTTCAGGATGAACAAACAGAACCCTGCTGTCACAAAAAGTACTCCTAGCAATACTGAAACACCTGGGAGTATCTTGGTTGATACAAAGTTTTAGCAGTTAAAGTTGCCTGTAATTGGTGAATCCCCAAATGAAAACATAATGACGACACGATTTACAGTGTTCTCTGAAAGTATTGGAACAGCAAGGCCAATTTCGATTTATTTATTTATTTATTTTTGCCATACACTGAGATGTTGGGGTTTGAGATCGAAAGAATATGAAATGATAGATCGGAATTTAAGCCTTCATGTCCTGATACATCCAGGTGTGCTGGACGACTTACAACATGGCACCATTTGTTTAAACCCACCCACTTTTCAAGAGGTCAAAATATTGGAACGTGACTAAACAGGTGTTTTTTGCTGCCCAGTTTTGCCCTGTTAGATTGATTTGTTTAAACTCGTGTTTGAGCCCTGGGTGTGACCTGTGAAGACATGTGCGTTTGTTGTTAAAAAGATTAAACCAACGTGAAGACTCAAGAGTTGTCTATGAGAGAATACAGCAAGCCGTTTTCAATCTGAGAAAAGATGGGAAAAATCTATCAGAGCCATTGCACAAGCACTGGGCATAGCCGATACACCAATTTGGAATGTCCTGAAAAAGAAGGAAACCACTGGAGTACTCACAACCAGACGTGGAACGGGTCAGACAAGGAAAACAGCAGCAGCTGATAACAAAAACATTGTGAAGCCTGTGAAGAAAAACCCAAAAACAACAGTCAGTGACATCCCCAACAAGCTCCAGAGGGCAGGGGTGAAGGTATCACAATCCATCTTTTGTAGAAGACTTCAAAGGGCACTGTAGAGGATGCTCGCCCAGCTTTTTTTATTTCTTAGAAAATAAGCAAATCACAGATACGACACAGAACAAACACAGAACCGGCTCATCTTAGGGTCATCACACGGGAAATGAAGCTGAAATTCTGATCTATCGTTTCGTCACTTCATCTTTTCATCTCAAACCCAAATACCTTTACACGGCATGCACAATTATTAGGCAAGTTAATATTATGATCTGATCATTATTTATATCCAACTCTTAGCCATATAAACCTGAATGCTGACTGGGTTTCATTATTTTCAGGTGTAGTTTAATTGTTTATTGAGGGAGGGTGTGGCTTAACGTGTCAGGCTTAACACCCTGAATAACGTGCGCATAATTATTAGGCAGCTTCTCTTCCACAGGAAAATGGGCCAAATACAAGATTTAACTGTGAATGAAAAGCCAAAAATGGTCAAATGTTCCAGATCATGCGAGGCACCAGCATGGTGGAGGGGTTGTACTGCTGTGGGCTGGTATCATTAATGACCTTTTCGGGTTGAAGATAGACTGGAAATCAACTCCCAAACCTACTTGCAGTTTCTCTAAGACACTTTCTTCAAGCATTGGTACAGGAAGTCAGCAACATTCAAGTAGGCCATGATCTTTATGCAGGACAATGCTCCATCGCGTATATTAAGGTACACCTCTGCTTGGATAGCCAGCAAAGGCATCAAAGATGACAATGATGACCTCGCTCCCTTCGCCACCTGAGTTACATCTTATTGAGAACTTCTGGGACATTCTTAATTGTGGGATTTACAGTGAGGGAAGACAATTCACTTATTTGAGCAGTATTCGGGAGGTTATGATGGCTGCTTCAGTTAAAAGTGACCGTAAACAGATCAAGAAACTGGCATTCGACGGATAGAAGGCTCATGGTGGGTTATGGAAAAGAAGGGTGGCAATATTCATCACCGAAGAGTTTTGAAGGGCCAAAATAAAGGCCAAAAAACATTTATTTTTTTTTTGTAAATTGTTATATGTTATTATATGTTAGTTATTTGTTAAATAACACTTTAAGACTGAAGAATAATAATAATAAAAAAAAATTAGCCTAAAAGTTGCCTAATAACTGTGCACACTAGTCATTTCCCCTGATCTCATTTCTCCTTTGTTAAACATTCTATTCGGATGTGAAATAAACATTTAGGACCAACTGACGTCATTGTATCTGTTCACCGACAAAATTAAGCTGAGAAATACCATGTGTCTAATAATTGTGCAATAACAATGAATTCATTCATAATTCATAATTCATTTGTTGTATATAATGCAAAGAAGGCTGTCTTGCTCTACCTTAGGCAAAAGAATGGAGGGTAGAACAGCCTGTTTTCTTAGTTTAACTCAGGAGAGGAAAAAATGCCATTTCATGTCAAAGTCACATTTCAAGTATACACCTCACTCCTCTTGCACATAGCTGTGGGTGAACCAGGATGATCGATCCATAGAAGCAGCTGAGGGCAGCAGTGAGGTCCAGAATGGGCACCTGGATGCAGGTAGTGACTGCCTCTGCCTGGGACAGCCTCTCCAGAACAGAGACCAGATGAGGGCTAACGTCATCAATGAGATCATGAGCACGGAACGTCACTACATCAAGCACCTGAAAGATATATGTGAGGTACTGCTGATCATTCACATCTTCTCGCTTGGGCATTTTCAACGTGTTTGCTATTTTCTCATAGCCACTGTGAAGCTCAACAACCGCACATCACAGCGATATTCCTCGGTCTTACCCATTGTTATGAATGACTAAGGGAATTTGTGTTACCTCATTTATTTATACCCCTGTGAAACAGGAAGTCATGGTTGAACAATTTCCTGTTCCCAGTCACCCAGGTGTGCAAATTATTTTTAAATATAAATGGGAATATACTTCAAATCTATTTTTCTCATATGAATTCATAGATTATATAATTGCTGCACACCTACATTTAGATACAAAGATATATATATATATATATATATATTTTAGAAACCTGTGTTTTGTTTGTAATTGTTTGATATCCATGAGAGCAGAGTATTTTTGTGATTTTTTTTTTTTTTAAAGAAAAGATCAAAAGGTCATACAATAAAGACCATTTTTCACAGCCGCCTTTGCTCATATTTACCAAAGGGTGCCAATAATAGTGTGGGACACTGATACCAGTTTCATAATATTTTATAGATAGGCATCAGTCTGTCTCATCGCTTGTAATAAAAGTTACTAGCAACATCTGAGGGCTTTTTCTCGACTGCCTCAGACATACACGCATACACACATGTAGACGGACTGAAGAGAGGAATGATTAGGTACACAGTGTGAATGGGAAACGTATGGGAGTATGAGCAGGCTAATCGACGGCAGTTTTTCATACAGTCTGCGATCTGTCTAAGAGCACAGAATCATCCAGATGATTCGGATTATACCGTGAATAGAGTTTAGTTAATAGACATAGTCTACACATGACTGGCGAGTGAAAAGTGAAGGTTTTGAAATGCTTCTCGTTTTTAGGGTTACTTGAGGCAGTGCAGAAAGAGGATCGACATGTTCAACGATGACCAGGTAAAAGTCATTTTTGGAAACATTGAGGACATCTATAGATTTCAGATGGGATTTGTTCGGGATTTGGAAAAGCAGTATAACACAGAGGAACCCCATCTGAGTGAAATAGGCCCGTGCTTCCTGGAACATGTAAGTGTTTTAATGCACACCTACCCTCACTGACAGTACCATTTTATCGTTTTAGAATGAGCATTTTCTTTTTTTTGTACATACTGTTATTTGATGAAAAGCAGTGTGATTAGAGTAATTAAGTAACTTTCACATTATGGGAATTTTCTAAACCTTCATCAAACATGTACCAACAAATCACGTGGATTGAAAAAAATACATCATTTCATGCAGTACGTTTACACGGACAGCGATATTCCGATATTAAGCCGATATTCTGATTAAGAAACTAGCATGTAAACAGCGATTACTGATTAAATTAATCCGACTAAAGTCACACTCGGAGTAAACACAAATGGAATTAAGTATTCCTGTTTTAGTCGCATTATGGACGTGCGTTACAGACACGTACGCGCCTTAATCACACTATTAACGTCGTGTGGGAGTTTTCACCGCATTTTGTGACAGGACACGTACACACACGGCAGCGCTCAAAGAGAGAGCACGTCTGCGTTCTGAAACCGCGTACTTACATACTATATAGCAGGAGAAATACGTGTATATCGGCGACTATAAAGTAGGTAAGGACGCGGTTTGGGATGCAGCCATGCGTTGAAGGTTCTCACCTTCTTTGAAGGTTCGATATGTGTGAAAATCCCAGGAGATCAGCAGTTTCTGAAATACTCAAACCAGCCTATCTGGCACCAGCAACCATGCCATAGCTAAAGTATCTGAGATCGCATTCTTCCCCATTCTGATGTTTGATGTGAGCATGAACTGAAGCTCTTGATCTGAGAAAGATCAGGCTGTTGCTCTTTGATGAAGTTCTGATTTCTAAGCACCTTTGGCTTATAGCAAGACGGTTTCTGGATCTACTCGGAATACTGCAACAACCATCTGGATGCATGTATGGAGCTATCTAAGCTGATGAAGGATGGACGCTACCAGCACTTCTTTGAAGCATGCCGTCTCCTGCAGCAGATGATTGACATCGCAATCGATGGCTTCCTGCTGACCCCGGTGCAGAAGATCTGCAAATACCCATTGCAGCTGGCTGAGCTGCTCAAATACACAGCGCAGGAGCACAGGTAACACAAACACACACACAAACACACACATACTCACATCGACTCTTTCCTTTCAAGCATATCGAGTATCAAGATTTTTTCCAGATGGAGTTATAGTTTACATAGGAATGCACACAGGACACATTTGTAACATTGCAAATCAAAAGTTATTTATCTCTCAACATCTGCCCTAATTTACCCATGGGGGTCAATAAAGTCCCCCAATAAAGTCCCCCTGTCTTTCCATCCATCCGTATATCCATCCAACAACAATAACAAGCTAATTAAATTTGCCGGAAGTTGGCTGAGAGTTCATTTCCCTTTTTTTTTTTTTTTTAAAACTGAGATGCTTCAGAAAACATGATGTTATTTCCTGTAAGGGAACATAGTGAGCATCGACTCTCCCTGGTTTTTGCGGTGCATTGTGGGATTTTTAGGGAGCGAACGTTCCAGTGCACTGGAAGAATGTTGCAGTTGAGACAGCCCTTAAACTGGCTGAATCCCTGATCAGTGCCCTGATTATTGAACTAGCAGCTGGTTGAGACTATCCCTTCAGTACTTCTCCCTATGTGGAGAAGACCGAGTAACACGCCACAGGGAAAGCTGTAAGTTGTGGTCTGGCACACAGTCTTGGACCGGGAATGGACTGCATGTGGGAAACGTGAAATGGATTAAATGGCACATAAACAATACAGACCGAGAGAATAAACACACAAACGCAAAGAACGCAGAAGGGGCCATAACAGTAAACTATACATAATATTTTCTATTAAATCTGACCAAACAATTTTCTGTGTGCTAATGCAGTTGTAAAATGATTGAAGCACCATGAAAGATTTAGTTTAGTATTCATTCATTGTTAGAACTATGTTTTATGCACCCCATACAAACAAAAGCTCTGACATATATTTTATTGAACTATATTATTTGAAGACTTTTATTTTTTTAACTATGTGGCATCTGTTTTTTTTTTTTTTCCCTCAGTGACTATCGGTATGTGGCTGCAGCATTAGCCGTCATGAGGAACGTGACCCAGCAGATCAATGAGCGCAAGAGGAGACTGGAGAACATTGACAAGATTGCTCAGTGGCAGGCGTCTGTTCTGGACTGGGAGGTTAGTGCCCAGTTATATTTGATTTTATTTAAATAGAGTACATGAACAGGGACCAAAATAAATCATCTTGGCATTTAATTTCATTCTTTGTATTATTTAAAACCTGGTTTCTTTCAGGACTTGAAGAGTGAGGGAACTATGGTAACTTTATTCAGTATTAGTGCTATGGTACAGATTTAGTAAGATCCCATATGAAGAGTCCTACTTTGCAGATGCAGTCTGATAAATGGAATGTTGTTTTGAAATTGGTAGTTGGAATATAAAGGTTGTATTTTCGAATTATATGCACATCACATCACATTATATATGCATATAATTCAATAAAATTATTTTTTTATGTAGTTTATTTAATACATTTTAATACATTTAATAAATTCTTACCTATTTACTACGTTGTTTTGAACTTGCTAGGGGTAAGATTTCAACCTTCAAACCTTCAAACCTTCAGATTTCATACTTTAAAAATTCAGAACCCTGAATACAAATCCCAAAATGAAAATCTTAAAGATTGTGACTTCTGAGCTGTAGTCACTTACTGCTTTTATCACAGGAGAAACAACACCAAAGCTCTGTTTATGACATCGTTCATTTATAAAACGTCCAGCTGTACATTGTAATTCCATATTTGGATCAAATCTATTCACGCGTACCAAACTACACACCTGTACCATCATGAGAGATCAGGGTTCTTCACATCTGGCCTTCGAGGTCCACAGTCCTGCAGAGTTTAGCTCCAACCCTAATCAAATCAACCTGAACAAGCTAACCAAGGTCTTCAGGATTACTAGAAAATAAAATTTGTAGGTTGGAGCGAAACTCTTCAGCTTTGAAGAACCCTGTGATAGATCATTCTTTACTGTTGCCAATATCAAATTTAGTAACATTTTAGACCTCATTGACATGCATAAGCTATTGCAGGTCAATCATAAACATAATTACTGTAAAATAATGTTCATTTTTATTATTTCTTATGCTTATATTACATCAGTTCATTTCTCAAAATGCATGAATAAAGTAGGCTTTTCTTCAGATTCCTACTACCTCAAGCTCTGTAACCAGTGGGATCGCAATTTTATTTATTTATTTATTTTTTAAATACAGCAGAATGCTACTATAGAGGACTTTTAACTGTGAGAATTTCAGGTTAATATCTTTTAACCCACCAAAGGTATTCAACCCGAAATTGAGAACTTTTCGATTAAAAAAAGTTCATTTAGAATGTTCAGCTATTAAACAAAACTTGTTTTGTGTCATACCCAAGATTTGTTTATTTGCTACAAAGTAAAATAACCCGGGTGGACATCCTCTAAATGTGATGATTCCATAATTTATATGGGTAGTGTTTCCCCAAAAGGCATCTGTCAAATGAAGAAATGACGATGAGGGTCTGATCAAAATGATCCAAGTGACTTTTACCTCAGGTGATGATAGAGAGACTGATGTGGGTGATGCTGATAATCAAATTGTTAGTTAGCATTTCCTAATGTCATATTTTTTATTCTTGACAAATTTGGCAGTAATGTTCTCTGTAACTAGATCAGAAATAAATGTAGAGTTAGGCAATGTGTCTTTCAGCAGAATTGGAGTAGAATCTGAATTGGAATAGAAAGTGTCTTATGTGGCTGTGAAAATCCCATTTGGAAACTCGCCTTCAGTTCTGGAAGGCTTGTTTGTGTTTGCATGAAGGAGGAATTTGTAACTTGGCTTTCAACTGGCTGAATAGCACCTCTTTTAGCTAGTCATGCTAACATGCTAATTATCAGAGCTTCATAGAGTTCATAAAAAAAAAGAAAAAAAGAACAGCGTCTGCACTTGTGAACATCCAGAATTGTATGTTTATGGGAATTGCAACCTGTCGTTCAAGCGGTTGAATATAATAGTCATTTATTACTATTTAATCAGATTTCGTTCAGTTTTTGGGGTTTGTTTGTTTCTAGAAAGATCAGAAAAAGTTGCTCGACACAGGGTCAGAATTTACTGGAAGCTGAAATGCAGTTCTGTTGCTAAACCAAATGGGGTTCTTGTCATTATAATTCCCATATAATTTCCTGAAAGATTGTGAAAAGGAATAAAAATTTATCCGTTATCCAAAAAAAACCCAAAAAAACCCTGTATCCATAGCCTAAACTTGTTCACCTAGTTTCCGATCTTTCCGTGGAATTTTTTTGTTTTGTTCCATAGGATACCGATGCACACCTCTAGTTTCAATAGGAAGCTTTCTGGCAGGCTTCGGGCAATAAAATGCATTACAATGTGTAGTAATGCACATTTTTCAATAATTTTCTATGCTCTTTTGATGATTTTGACATGTCAAAATTCTCTACAGTTGGAGAATAAAGAGAGCTTGGTTATGAGTTTGATCTTCTGTGCAGGGTAATGACATTTTGGACACAAGCTCTGAGCTGATCTACACGGGTGAGCTGTCCTGGATCTACCAACCTTATGGGAGAAGTCAGCATCGAGTCTTCTTCCTGTTTGACCACCAGCTGGTGTTGTGTAAAAAGGTACATGATTTTTCTATTCATAATTATTTAAGTGTAAATTGGGGTAAAATGTATTTTTGTATTTAAATGAAAACTCAGTATTTTCCACAAGCTCTCGAATGTTTGGAAACACTCGATTGAATATACACTCACCAGCCACTTTATTAGGAATACATTACTAATTCTGGGTAGGATCTCGCATTGCTCTCAAACAGCCATGTTTCGTGGCACGGATTCCACAAGGCGTTGGAAACATTCTTTTGCGATTCTGGTCCGAGTTAACAAGATTGCATCACATAATTGCAGCAATTTGTCAGCTGCCTTTCACTTACTTATAGGACTAGGATTTACTCCTACGCTTTGGATCATTGTTTTACCGGATAATCCAGTTGCGCTTGAGTTTCAATTTACGGACTAGGCATTCTCCTTTAGGATTTTCTGGTAGAGAGCGGAATTCATGTTTCCGTCAATTATTGCAAGTTCCCCAGGCCCTGACGCTTCAAAACATCCCCACATCATCACACTCCCTCCACCATGCTTGACCGTAGGTATGATGTTGTTTTTGGGGAATTTGGTGTTTCCGCCAGTGTAACGGGACCCCTGTCTTTCAAACAGTTCCATTTTCGACTCTCAGTCCACAGAACGTTCTCATAAAAGGTTTGAGGATCATCAAGGTGTGTTTTGGCAAAATTCAAACAAGCCTTTATGTTCTCCTGGGTCAGCAGTGGTTTTCACCTCACCACTCTTCCATGGAGGCCATTTTTGCCGTGTCTTTCTGATAGAAGAGTCATGAATATTGACCATTATTTTTGCAAGAGAGGCCTGTACGTCCTTTGATGTTGTCTTTGTCTCTTTTGTGACTTCCTGGATGAGTAGTCGTTGTGCTCTTGGAGGAATTTTGGAAGGTCAGACACTTCTGGGAAGGTTCACTACAGCCTCAATCCTTTTTCCATTTGAAGTTTTTCCATTTGGAGATGACGGCTCTCGCTGTGGTTCTTTGGAGTCCCAGAGCCTTTGAAATAGCTTTGTAACCCTTCCCAGACTGATGTATTTCAATCACCTTCTTCACCATTTCTGGAATATCTTTCAGTTTTGGCATAGTGTGTTACTGAGTAAGACCTTTTAACCAACTTCATGCTGTTGAAAGAGTTCTATTTATGTGTTGAATTGATTGAACAGGGTTTGCAGTAATCAGACCTGGTTGCGTCTAGTCCAGCTGAACCCCATTATGAACGCAGCAGAATGAAATGTGCAAATATGTGTTTAGATGGGAAAGGCAGCTTGAATACAGATCATGGAGAGCAATGATTCTCCCTTTCACTTATAGGTAGTTTCTGGAGCTAAACAACACTTGCACCGTGGTTTTCATCTAGATCCTGGACCCCGATGGTCTAAATGCTCTCAGTGAAACGCCTGTATTACAGAAGGGTCTAATATATCCTGTAACCATATATCCTTTAATATATTCTGCAACCAATTAGCATTCCTACAGAACCCTCCCAATCAACCAAGCAGAGAAACTGCCAACCCCTGTGCTTATACTGCATTCAACTTACCTCAGAAATTTAAAAAAAAAAAAATGGTGCTTTCCTGCATTCGAGCTACAAAGTGTGGAAAACCACGGAGGCCTCCGTGTTCGTCGTTTGTTAGCAACAAGCTAGACAGCTAACTTCCACAGGTTTACAGTGGATATAAAAAGTCCTGTAAGATGGCAGCCTCAGGACCTATTGGAAACGAGTGAGTTGAGAATGTCTGTTGTAAGATCCCAAATAAAGCTTCAGTAAAAAAGACTGCACAATTATATCCAACCTCCTCTGGGCCCCGTGTGTTATATTTCCAAATTCTAAGAGAACTGCATAGGCGTATGGTTTCTGACTCATTGATGCCAATGTGACATTCTCCTAATGTACAGGATCTCATTCGACGTGACATCCTTTACTACAAAGGTCGCATTAACATGGACAGGTATGAAGTGAAAGATGCGATTGATGGACGGGACGATGACTTCAATGTTAGCATCAAGAATGCATTTAAACTGCACAACAAGGACACAGAGGAGATCCACATCTTCTTGGCCAAGAAACTGGAGGAAAAGATTCGCTGGCTTAGGGCATTTCATGAAGAGCGGAAAATGGTGCTGGAGGATGAAAAAATAGGTAAATTTTAAAAAACGTAATCAGAAACTGGCTTCCAGGAAATGGATTCCTAGCTAATGCTTCTGTATTCGGAAAGGCTCTTCCAATGTATAGAACACAGTAAATGATTATAATTTGGGTGTTAAATTATATCCATTATTAAATATGACTAATATCTTCAGTTGAAAAAAAGTGTTAATGTTGAATGAATATGTTTTCTGTAGAGATTTTAATTCAAGAGAAATAATTGTATGAATTTGTATTAATGTTATACTATTTTAGGCTTTGAAATTTCTGAATATCAGAAACGGCAAGCTGCCATGACTGTGCGTAAGGTGACCAAACAGAAAGGTGAGGCACCAAAGCGTTACCAGGTGAATTTTTTTTTTCCTACTCTTTATTGCATACTGTTTTTTCATTGTTGTTTTGTGAGGGAACTTGCAGTTGTATACTGTAGGCCTTTAGCACGCTAATTTGCGTGAAAAAGTTCAGATGACTAAAAGGGTCTTGTATTCGGGGCCGTTTCTGGCCATTTTGGCACCCTAGGCGAGATCTTGTTCAGATAACTTGGAACTCATGTAGACATTTACACACCTTGTATTTACTGGCTCAGCATCAGACTCTCTTTCTTGCGGGTGGGGGAGTCGGGCTGGGCCGTTGGACCGCTCATCGGCGCCCCCAAGCTGGTGGTGCCCTGGGCAACTGCCTAGTTCGCCTATGCCTAGAAATGGCCCTGATTGTACTGTCGGTGCCACTAACGGCATTTGTAGTTAAAGAATATAACAGTGGCATTTTCTTCGAATTTATTGTTATTACAAGACATTACATGCTGTAGTTTTCGTTCTTATTTTGAATTCACTAATGAGTATACAGTATGCCGGTCCTGCCAGTATGCTACTTCATAGCTGTATGTAATTGTATCAAACATTTCATTTAAACATCAATGAAAAGACAGAATGGAATCGATACATTTATAAACTTCTGTGTAGCAGTATATCAAGTTTTAACCGTAGAATTCCCATATATTTATGTCTCGTTATTTCAAAGAACGTTTTTTTGGTGTTGATTAATACAATCTTCTTGTCATAATTTACACATTGTTTTTGAAATCCATTGTACTTCACTGACATACGGTGAAGTATTTTCTTGAATTTGCAGATTCATTTATAGATATCATCTTGAGAAAGAGGGCCATATTATATGGACATGGTATGAAAATGATAAAGGTATATTTATAAGCGTTTTCTGTAGCGTTACCTTTTCTTCAAGATGCCATGGCAACTACTTTGAAAACAGATCTAAAATTTTACTGAGCAAAAATGGGTAATTAACACCAAAGCTATTGTTGGTGTGGCAAAAATGGCAGGAACACTCAAATGCTATTATGATGCGGTCATGACTGTGTTCTTGGATTTTACGTGAAATTTAAGATAGGATCCATGGAATTGAAGATGCACAGATAACTGACTACAAGGTCCTAAAACCGAAAGATTGTCGTATTTCAAGATGCCATGGCAACTTCTTAAAAAAAAGTAGCCACAAATATCAAATGTACCAATTTTAGTATTAGTTCCAGATGCAGCACATATTGTAGATTAGTTTGCATTAGCTTTGCATCGAAACTTAATAATTATGGATGTTTGTCCTCTTCAGATTTATCAGTATTGTTGCCATGTATCTGTACATGTGTTGTAAGTTAGGAGAAGCATGAATAGTGTTAGTTGGACAATGGGTGTGTAAGTAATGTAAGTAATAGTTGTCCACATTTTCTTTTTCGCACTCTCCTCCTTCCTTCTTCATCTTTGCTGGTCAGCTCTGAGTCCAAACAGGTATACGCCCCATTCATCACCTTGCCCCCAGGAGCCCATAGCCAAAGGACAGCTCGCATCCACTGAAGACTTGGCACAAACCAACTTATTTGAGATTCATCCACTTAGACAAACTCAATTCCGGCAAAATGTTGGAAGGTTAGCATTGTTGAAAAAATAGCAGAGATGTTCACAAAGTAGCTGAAATAACCAGATGTTGCACCGGAGGTTCTCGTCTTCTCTCACCGTACCATAACGATGGAGAATGATTTCGATCTTCAAACACTGACTGATCCCTTCATTCATTAGCAGCACTAAAGACCCTGCCTGTTTTGCCGAATCTTGAGGCAACATTAAAGGAATGCCTTGTGCAAAATAGAGAATCGTTTAGCAATATGGTAACAGTCAATCATTTCAAGGTACTATCAGCACCTTTATCATTTCTGTGTGAAAGGATCCAATCAAGTGTAGTCCAGAAAATATACCGACACGTATCTAAAAATCAATCCGATCTCGATCCATAGTGAGCTGCGCTAGTTTCGTGCATCAGACGATCGCACGGACCGAAGTTCCTCTACAGCCGATGTCTCACCAGTCAGACGAAATGAAATCGCGTTTTAGAATCTCAAAGCAGGTTGAGGTCTTCGTGCAAAGACATGTGTACATACCGTACATGCTTTCTGTAAGGTAACGCGCAAATCTTTAGCCAAATCTTCGACTTAACCTCACACAACACTTATGAGAATTTTAACCAGCAAGGGCAGTTTTGATCATTTTTATTACAGATGAATTCATAAGAAGAAGAAGAAAAAAAAAAAAAACCCCAAAAACTTATGAATTCGCAATTTTGAACAGGGTATTTATTTGCTGTAAATGAGGCTGGCTATCCATTTATATCAGTTTGAAGTTGTAGTTAATAAAAGGGTTCCTTGCAAAATATTGTAGTTTGTGTCAACGTCATGTTAAACAACACTGTAGATTTAACCAGCGTAAAATAAATAAATAAATACATAAATAAAAATGACATCAAACAAATGTGAATTCATGTTATCTGAAGCACTTTACCTGATGTTCAGTTATGGTGTCTTGGTAGCGTTGTCATGTATTAAATCACAAATCAGTTATATACTTTTGATAGTTGTTTAGTTTTTTTTTGTTTGTTTGTTTGTTTTTTTTTTCACCTCGACATTAGATAACGAGTATTAAATGTTCCGTGACACGTGTAAGTGTGGTAGTATGAACCTGGAGAACTGTCAGGGGCAGTGGAAAAACTCCTGGATACTTCCGTGTGTATGTGCACACACACGCCGAGACCTTTCACCAAACTCAGGAATGATTTATGATGCAATATTTGCAATAAATACTGCTGTCATCCACCCATACATCTTTTCCTGGAGCCTCCGTGACAAGGTCTCTTGGCTCATTGCTTGGAAGTTATCAGGGGTCCGTCGAACCACGGTTACACGCCCACCTAGCGTACAATTTGACTTATTTTAAGCATAGGTGGCGGTGAAAATCATCTGGATGAACAGAATAGCTTTATTTGCCAAATGTACAAGTACACAGGACTTTTTATATGGCAGATCTGCACAAGAACATATAATGCACAAGCAGGCAAGTGTGTAAACAACAGCCATACAGACCTACAGTCCACATACAATACAATAAATACAGCTAAGTCTCCAGTCATGCCATCTGATGAAGGGAGGGTCAGTTCTGCTTATTGTTATAGATGGCATGCCACAGTAGGAGTGTCCATATGTCCTGTGTTAATCAGTGTGACCTTTCTTTGTCCCGTGAGCGTCAAAACTCGCTTCGCTCTACCTGAGGTTTGCCAGTCTGCAAGTCACACAGCGCACCTATGTCCATTTGACTGTGCTGGTTTTGTGATCTTAAAACCCACACCCTTTTTTGGCGGCATGACCAAGAACCCTGGTACACAGATCAGATTATGTTGATTTGCATACATCCAGGATCGTGGATTATGCTAACCACACCTGACACCATGCTTAAAACAGGTTGGTCGAGAGTCACCTCCTTGGCCTATATCTTGTCCTAGGGGTCTCACCACCAGGAACAAGTATCAATTAGCTTTGGAATGATTGTTCCATTGCTAACAGTAAGACAACTCAAATCTGCTGATGTTTGACACACTTGACGTCGGTGCATCCGTAGTCGGCACTTGGGTCGCATGCATCTGGATGTAGTGCTTCGTCTGGTGGGACCATCAGCGATGCCATACAGGCGTCAACACCAGACGTGCGGCCCAGCTAGACCTGTTTGCGATCTATCATATGAGATAGAATGTGCACCATGGAGTTTTCCATCCAAATTCCCTCGCACCTTTCAATCTATTTCGGCCTGCGACGAAAAGCTACTGATTTAGAGCCTGTCAGCAGCACCTTCGAGCTATCAGGGACTGACCCAGACTCATTTGTGGATGTGGATGAGGCGGGTTCACCTGCTAGATTATTGTCAGTTTGGAGAAATCCCATAGCTGAAGACACAGCATCTACGCACTGCTCTGAGGAGTAACAAAGAGGATGACTAAGTAATTTGACTACGAGTAGAGCTTCGCTGAAGGGCATGAGTCACTCTGTTGTGGGATCACGGCACCAAAATAAATCATTTTAGCTGGCTAAGTTGTAAAATCATATCAAATGTAGACCGTTTCTGGGCTTTTTCCTGATCATCATCAGTCACTGCTTGGCAGTTGGTGACTAGCAAGCTTTTTAGCCGCAGGGCATGAATCAGGAATCAGACACCAGTTGCATAAGCATAAGTCTTGCAGCATTGCTCTTTAAAAAAACAAAACAAAGAACAACCCCCCCCCCCCCCCCCCCCCCCCCACACACACACACACACACTTCTAACCCTAGCTGAAGAGAAAAATGGACCCGTTGTGTGGAGGAAAAACTGACTCCAGTCCAGGCCTACATATTAATAGAACTCAGCACTAACACCACATAGCATGTTGAGAGGAAAACCGACCGATCATGCTAGCGACACCCGGTAACAGGCTCATTGGACGTGAATCCACCAAGACGCACTTAGCCACAGTAGGCTAGACAGCAAGAGATGCGTAGCTGGCTAATGTAGCAGACGCAGTAATAAACAGTACATTACTGACTCTAGATGGTGGGGGGAAAATAATAATAATAATATAAAGAAATCAAATTATAGTGAATAATGCATGGGTATGGTAGCTTATAATCAAAAGCTGACTCGACATAATCAAAAGCCTCTACACAGATAGCTCCATATGATGCACGTGTGGTACCAAGAAGTGGAGGCTAGGAAAGGAAAGAAGGCTGAATAACGCATCACTTTGTGAAAGGTCTCGGCTTGTGTGCACACGGGCACGACGGCACATCCAGGTGATTCTCACTGCCCCTCGAAAATGCATCGAGACGGCGGAATATCGAGTAAAAGTGTTCAATTTCATATCGGGCGATGAATGGAATGAATCCATATTGTGCTTAAAACTCATTTTGCAAGACGATTTTGTTTTGTTTTTGTTCATGATTGTCCATTAAATTTGTTTCAGAAATGTATAAAAGTAGATATTTCTGATTCATTCTGGTTTGATTCGATTCGTTTTATGTTGTGTTGTAGTAGTTTTATGTTGTTATTGTTGTTTTTTTTTTTTTTTGATGTCTAATAGCTGAACTAATCGCTCTTCCCGTTCAATGTAAATATGAATTACATCGCAATTTAATGTACAGACTGGAAATGTATGACCCATTAAAGTATACACAGGTTCAGGATGAATCAATCATGATAAATGTTGATGGACATTCATTTTTGCCAAGAATATTTTGTGACCCATGACTATGAACATGGACCGAACCGGTCACCTGATGTATTTTTGTCGACAGCCTCGAAGCCAAAAGAAGTACCTAGGAAATCTCTAGAATATTACCTTTAGGTTTTTTTTAGAGGTGATATAATGAACTGCACAATGTAGAAAATGTATTATTTTTGTGGTGATCAGACATTATTTTGTATAACATATACAGATACACATAATTCAAAGTGATAACCTAAAATCGAGAACATTTTTGATGTCTATAAAGCACTGTTTGATCTTTATTGTTTGATCTTATTTTTCATATTGATAACTGAATTGAAAATGGTATGGGTTGTATAGTGTGCCACAATTTATTTTTTGTCCCTTTTGCTGGATGTTTGCCTCTGTTCTTATAGATTGGTAAAACTTTGAAAGAATAAAATCCATAATTTGTAAGAATTCATACTTCTTCTATGTGCATGACCTATATCGTGCTCATCAGGGGTATTCCACCAGTGCACTATTTCTCAAAAAACGCTCTAGGTTTCTGCATTTCTATTATTATGTAATCGAATGACATCAGTGGTGAATATCAAGTTGTTATAGATGCTATCGACAGAATTTTGCCTACGATGGTAAAAAAAAAAAAAAAAAAATTGCTGGCAAGAATAATCATGCTACTGCGGTTACCCTGACGTGTGAGTTTTGTGCACCTGTGCGTGTAACACTTTGAAATAGGATTTTGCTGTGACGGCAGGAAGAAAGAGAAACCCTCAACACAAATGATTCACCAGGTGAACTAGTATTAATTAATGTACGGTGTGTATATACATACACCGATCAGCCATTACATTCAGAACACTGATGGGTGAAGGGAATAACATTGATTATCTTGTCACAATGGGACATGGGACATGGATGTCACAATGGGACATGTCAAGGGGTGTAATATATTAGGCATCAAGTGCACAGTCAGTTCTCAGTTGGTGTGTTGGAAGCAGGGAAAACGGGCAAGCATAAGGATCTGAACGACTTTGACAAGGGCTAAATTGTGTTGGCTAGACACGACTGGGTCAGTGGAAGAAAGTGGCCTGGTCTGATGAAGTCTCAAACCTGAAATGTTCTGCATGCACATTATACGTGCCCTGAAATTTTTAGACGGAGACTCGAACTCTTCCTGTTATGAATTGATCCTAAAAGTGGAACCAGGAGCAATCGTAAGCATTACATTTGGACTTAGGTCCTAAGTCTAAAGAACAAGAATGTGCAAAATCGGTATATATTTTTGTTCCGAGGTGCTAGACCCATCACGAGCTGAGAGATTGAGGTTTCCATAAACGTCGGCTACAAAGCCGGTGCTATAATTAAGCAACTTTACATTTTAGCTAATAACTCAACCGTGTGATTCTTATTTCGTCTGGATCCTTGCTTTAAGCCAGAACAAGTGCCAATGTCATTTACATGTTTATCAATAAATTTTACCCGCTATTCGAATTTTTTTTTTTTAAAAAAAAGGGCTATGCATAATCCCCAGAACCTCATGCCAAAATCTACCAAAAGAATTTCGATTCATCAAAGCGTCGCAAAGATATGAGTTCATTAATTGGTCAGACGACACCTATTTTTACAAATTGATCTATATCTGCTGAATGCAATGTCTAAGTTTAACAAAACTTGATACACGTAGTCAGCTCACTCTGAGGACAAATTCCACCCACCCATAGGGGGCACTACGGCTGAAAAACCACTATAACTCCACAACAGTATGATGAATCTTTGCTAATAACGCTACATCCGTGTATGCTAGCGTGCAATTCTTGGACGTGCTACAAAATGTGTACATCATTTTTATGCATAAAACGTATCTGCAATTCAAATTTTCTGAAAAACCTACTTCTTTTTAAATTTTTTTTTTTACTTGTTCTGGGCCATTTGTCTGATTCACACAAAATTAGGTATGCACCATCTTGAGATCCTCCAGACAAAAACTTATAGGAAGAATTTTGATTCATGGAATTGTTGAAGAGATATAGACCTATTTATTTGTGGGTGTGGCAAAAAATAACTAATTGGCTTTATATCTTGTGAACACAATGTCCAAACTTCATGAAACGTGGTACACATGGAAAACAGGACAGTAGGAGAAAACTTGCTAAATTTTATGAAGTTCAGGGAGCTAACAGTAAATTCTATATTATCAGCCATTTATCTCAATGTGAGGGACAGATGATGGCTGTAATTCTAACGTTGTCCACAAGAGGGCGCGACAGGACAATAAAGTCTATTCTTTTTCCACCAGTTTCCATCAAGTTGAATGGCTGAATAATTCAATATCTAATAACAAAAATTATTATTATTATTATTATTATTATTATTATTATTATTATTATTATGTTGGCTGAGAAAGCCAACATACTCTTTAGCTTTATAAACCTATTATTATTATTATTATTATTATTATTATTATTATTATCTTGGTTGAGAAAGCCAACATACTCTTTAGCTTTATAAGCTAATTATTATTATTATTATTATTATTATGTTGGACTGAGAAACTAATGTTGAGAAACATTATCGGACACGGGCTCAAATTGGAAAGGTAAAACATACGACATTATTACAGATATGGTAAACTCGGATATGGTAGTGGGCGTTTCCTTTCCGACGCGCGCTGTAAGCGGTAGACGAATCACAACAGACTGGGACATCTGACCAATCAGAGCAGAGTAGGCTCTCTGAAAGAATGAGTTTAAAGTGAACAGATCCTTGAACGAGTCAGCTAATGCGGCAATGTAAATTATGAGAAACCTGTCGTATGAGACCTTTCAAACAAAATTAGGCATGTTTAAAAAGCATAATAGGTGTTCTTTAAGTCTCCTCACATTGTAATGCAGCTCCATTGAATTGGGATGTGTGTGTGTGTGTGTGTGTGTGATTGAGGTTTTGAATAATTGTGCTTTGTCTCAGTGGCATTTTTCCCTTTCATCAGGCACGTGCAGATGTGTGTGACCGACAGCTGCCTTCATATCCTCCGTTCTCATGTGCAGTTGCCTCTCCAGGTCTTGCATCAGAAAACGTATGTGTGTTTTAGTGTATGTGGATGGCAGTTACAGTGTAATAGTTCTGAACATGACACCGGAACAAACGAACAACCGTCGCTACACCACGGCATGATCACAGAGGAGGTTTGTTTTTACTTTCTGTTTTACTGAGAAAAAAAAAAAAAAAGAAGTTGAATCATTTAACCAAGTTTTGCTATTAGTCTTACCCGAGTTAAGAAATATTACCTCGTTTGTGTAGTTAGAATAGAATAGAAATGAAAACAAATGCGTTTCACTATATATATGTGAAAAATTCTCTCTTTCCAGGGATGCCGAAGGACGTATCGTTCGTATCAGCTGTCTGATTTCTTGTTATGCTAATGATCAGATGAAACTGGGACCCTTCTTTATTGTATTACCACTTGAAACTCAATTAAAAGACATAATGGGACAATTCGAATTGGGAGGTCTGTTTGCAAACAAAAGTAATGCTCCTCACTGAGATCATGGAATGGTGAGCTGTAGAAGAGTTTTCTCCGGAACGATGACGTTCAGTCTGGGTCTCACATCAACTTGACATTAACTTTCAGCTGTGATGGTGTGGCTGTATTCAAGATGTCCTCATACAGTATCTGGCCACTTCTCTACACAATCAATGAGCTACCTTCTAAGTTGAGAGGAAAACGTGTGATGTTATCAGCATTATGGTTTGGTACCGAAAAGCCAGATTGCAATACATATGGAATTTGTGGTAGATCTAAGGCAGGGGTGTCCGATCTTATCCGCAAAGGGTCGGTGTGGTGCAGGTTTTCATTCCAACCGAGCGGGAGAAACACCTGATTCCACCTGTTTAATCAGATGATCTTGGCTTTTGATAGACTCACGTGTGGCTCCTGCTCGGTTGGAATGAAAACCTGCGTACACACCGGTTCATTCGGGATAAGATTGGACACCCCTGGACTAAGTCGTTTCCTTTGGTTGCTGTTTGTGACTCAGTCGCAACTCTTATGGTCCAAAACCTAAAGCAGCTCAACGGAGAATTTAGCTCTTCTCATTGTTTACAAAAAGGGCATGGTCATGCTCGAGTATTCCCATATGAAGCAGATACTGAATCGAGAAGTCATAGTCAGACTTTAAAATATTCTCTTGATGCCCTGACAACCCATGGCCCCGGTAAAGGTGTAAAAGGACCACCTATTCTGTCTTTAATGCCATCTTTTGACCTAATTAATTCAAGGCTGTGTACCTGATTACATGCATGCTTGCCTTCTTGGTGTGGAAGATCAGTGACCTCTATGTGGGTTGGAAGTGACAACCATGAAAATCCATGGTACATAGGGAAAATATATATCTGACATTGACGGTAAACCTTTGCAAATCCGACCACCATCCTGTGTTTCCAGAGTGCCCAGATCAATGCATGATAGAAAGTATCGGAAAGCTCATGAATGGTAAATCGGGCGGCTGTGGTCGAGCGTATCGTCCACTTATCGTAGTTCGATTCCCGGCCCACGTGACTCCACGTGCCGAAGTGTCCGTGTTCAAGACGCCGAACCCCGACTTCCTCCTGATGGCAAGTCAGCGCCTTGCATGGCAGCTCTGCTACCATCGGTGTGTCAGAGTGTGCGAATGAGAACCAGTGTAAACCGCTAAGGCTAAAAAAGCGCTATATAAGCGCAGACCATTCTGTATTACAGCATACCTACACTTTAAGGGATTTTACCAGACTGCTACCTATTACATTGGGCTACGTTGGTGAAACGTTTGGCATCGCTCTTATCCGAAAGGGTCACTTTACAGCAGAAATCCTGCTTAAGGTCATTTGTGACCGAAATGGAAGTTCCGTATGGTTTACATAATACGCCTTACAACGTCCACCAAGTTTAGAGACTGGGGCCTGTTATAGAGTACACAAGGGGTTCCTTCACAAATTGCGATAAAAAACCTTTCAACTGCAGAAAGCCCTGCCTTTGTATGCAAAGAAATCACTTGCTTGTGCCTCCCCTGAACATCTGATGATTTGGTAAATCCCAAACGAGCGCAGAATGCCATCAAGGGTGATGAGGTCACTCCACTGGGAGGGGGGAAAAAGTAGCACTTGATGCAAATGACTACAGAGCTCTCCACAGTGTATGGAGAGACAAAGGGCTGTGGGTCAGATATCGTGATAAAGCGATTGTAAGAAAAGAAATCGTTCCTTCATGTAGCGACAGTGACAGACAACGCTCTTTTTAAGGTCGATACGTTTGGTGTAGCCAATCTAGGAAATGGAGAGACGTTGTCATGCTATCGATCAGTACGTTGAGGGAAAGTTCTTGGACACCTTCCTGCTCTACCTGCCGCATCTAGACTGTACATATAAAGTGCCTGTTTATGAGCTTGCCAAACCTATGGGTTTGTGATGTGATGTCTTTACAGTATGAGCCTATAACTTGAGTGAAATAGCCACACAGCTTCAGCTCTAACTGAATGTCGCATGACTTGTTTAGCTAGAGCATCACTTTAAGTAGTGCACTTTTAGGGGAATAGATTTGCCTCGATTAAAACCGTTCTCGTGAATAGTGCATCGTTCGTGAACGATCTGATCAGTACGCGCGTAAGGGATGCGATTTCATGAGATTCCCATGTAATGTGGATTTCGCAACTTTATTAGCTCTACTGTCTTTTTAAAAGAAATATTCGATATTACTACAATGTTCTCAGAGACACGGTCTGTGTACCTTCAGCAATGAATATCAATAAATGAACAATGAGCGGTATGTTAAAACGGTACGATGGAATAAAACGCTGATGTCAGAACGGAGGCATTTTTGTCGACCGCTTTCATGACTTCCTGCATAGTTAATTAGTTTCATAACAGTTAAACAAGAAGTCAACATCGGGCATCTGGGACAGTGTTGTATTTTAATGTATCGTGAATGATTACAGAATATGAATCCTTACACATCATGTAATAGCGTATAGATACATATATATTAGAGTGTATAAATGAAAAAAATAAGTTCTCCTCTTAAGTGGATGAGGACAATGAAAAGGCACTGTCTATACACCTGCCGTTAAAAAGAAACGCTTAAGCGAGTTGAATTGCAAACAAAACCGACCCGGCTGATGGAGCGCTCTGACATAGATTAGCGATGATCGACAGGAGAGGAGCACTTGAGGAGACAATCTGATTTCAGCTGGGGCCAATTAGTACCCCTCTAGCCACAACTCTGGATCTGTCAGTCAGGACGTTCACATGGACGACGATAATCCGATATGAACCCGATTAAGACGATACTCTGATTAAGAAACTGGCATGTAAACAGATTATCGATGACCTTGATCCGATTAAAGTCGTACCCGAAGTAAACACGAATGGAATTGAGACGTGTTGCGTATTCCTGTTTTAGTCGCATCATGGACGTGCGTTACAGACACGTAAACACCTTAATCACGCTATTAACGTCGTGTGGGAGTTTTCACCGCATTGTGCGACAGGACACGTACACACACGGCAGCGCTCAAGCGTTTGACGGCGAACAAGAGAGCACGGCCGCGTCCCAAACCGCGTACTTACCCGCTATATAGTAGGTGAAATACGTGTAGGTAAGCACACGGTTTGGGACGCAGCCCACGGCTTCAAGCGGTCGCCTGTTAGCACGTACAGCACGAGAAATAATTAACCGCACTTGAAGCGTTCGTAAAATTAAAAATGAAACACCCAGAACGGTATACGGTTCCATAACGAAGACCAACTGTATGTCGATACGTGAAATTCCCGAGGGAACGTCGGACGGCGTGGCGCGGCGACGTAATGACGTGTGCCGTTAATCGATCTATGTTCTATGACATGTAAAACGGTACGTGAAAGGAGTATTCTAAAAGCGACTCATGTAAACACCTTAATCAGAATATTGTCTTATTCAGAATAAGCTCAATAATTAGATCACCGCTATCCGTGTAAACGTAGTTTTAAGGAAACTCACTGTTTGAAGGAAATATCAGTTCTCTAAATTGACCTAAAAATAACCATTAGAGAACATTCTCTAGCCGATAGGTTCTCTTTAGGTTGCCCCCCCCCCCCAAAAAAAAATAAAAAAATAAAAATAAAACACCTCCCTGCAACGTTCTGGTAAGCTTAGTTTTTGTTTCTAGAACGTTATTATTTGGTTCCCCCCAAAAATAAATAAATAACCAAACTGGAACCATATCCTAACGTTAGGGGAACGTGCTGTGTTTGCTTGGAGAAGAAGAAGAAGAACAACAACAACAACAACAACAACAAACACACGCTACATCTGTAAACAGCTGTAAACACATATAGGAAAACGGTCGCGCGCGTAAAGCTGAAAAGATGATCACCTTCCCCTCCGTCTGAGCCGGTGGTACAGTCCAGAGATGCTGATATAGCGAGTATGAGAGAGGTTTGTCTCCAAGACTTGCGCTCTCTGTCTGCGGTTAATGAAGGTACGAGGGGAATTTCACTCATCTCATCAGGTGCCATTCTGCACCGCTTATTCGCACGCGCTTAGATGGATAGATAGACCTCATGCCTCCTAGGAATGTGTACAGTGATTAGAACTGCGAAACTAATGGGCAACACATCGAAACAAGGTATTTTACCGTTTTAATGTCTATGGTTTGCATACATTAGGCGATATACCACCATCTGATGTGCACATACGCGCATGGATGTACATGCATGCATGGAGGGCAAAAACAATGTCTCTTAAAGGTGGGAGCACAGCCAGATCAGCTAGACTTAAGACCCGCACACAGTGGTAGTTAGAGTTTTATTTGGTGTGTGAGGGTCTGGGGAGAGTATCCCGCATAAAACAGGAGAAAGGCTACATGCATGTTACGTGACAGTTCTTCTAGTAGCTGATACGGTGCGATACAGATGTGATACAGGTGTGATACAGGTGTGAGACTAAGCGCGGCGATTGTGTGTGTGCGTGTGTGTGTGTGTGTGTGTTGCGTGTTTTATGTTTAGACAGTGTTGCATGTTCTGGTGTAGCCAGATGTGAGACACACCTATCCCATAGCACTATATAACGTTAGGTGAGGAATAGTCCCAGTAATTATACATGGTTTGGAGGCCTGCTTATGACGAATGCAATTTGGGTAGGGGGGTGAGGGGTTGGGGGAAAGCGGGGGGGTCACATAGGTTGTTTGGAGTACATTCACGAATGGACATGATGCATACTATAATTATTCAATTTACATACCATCAGTGTTTATATATATATATATATATATATATATATATATATATATATATATATATATATATATATATAATAAAAGAGTGTACGTTAGCAGTGAACTCTTCTACTGATTAGGTCCAGCTGACTTGGTGGTGAAGCTGCAGGTGTGTCTTTTTGCCACTTGGGATTTGAATTGTAGGCTGTACAAACTGGAAAGGAATTTGTCATTGTGTAAGATTGTCCAAAAACACTAGATGTACTTATTTTAATATTTTACGTCTTTGGAAATAGTATAGGTCAAGTAAAACCATACTTTTTTTTTCTTTCTTCCTTTTCCAACTGCATGTTGCAGTTAGCGTAAGTGTACCTGTAGGCTACCTGCTCAGCACACCAAAACCTGTTTTCAGATATTGGTTGGTTTTTTATGGGATATATATTGCTAACATGAACATTTCGATCGGTCGCTTGATGTTTTATTAATTCATTCACGCACAAAAATATTTGAAGCACACAATGAAATATGTGTAACGCCTGACATGAGCATAAATGGTACACAAATGGCCTCAGGATCAGAAAGCATGAAACAAGAACAAAGAACAGAAGGATTGATACGGCTCCGGCGACAAAAACGCTGAAACAATACTTCGCAACTTAACACTGGCTGCGTTTACATGGAGAAAAATAATCCACGCTTAATCCGATTAAGACCATACTCTGATTAAGAAACTAGCATGTAAACAGCAATTTTTACTGACCTTAATCTAATTAAGGTCATAATCGAATTAAGCTCTAATCGAATTATTCCTGTTTCGAGTATTCCTGTTTTAGTCGCATTATGGACGTGTATTACAGACATGCAAACACCTTAATCACATTATGAACGTCGTCTGCGAGTTTTCACCGCATTTTGCGACAGGACACGATCACACACGGCAGCGCTCAACATTTTACGGCGAACAAGAGAGTTCGGCTGCGTCCCAAAGCGCATACTTGCCTACTATAGGCCTATATTAGGGAAAAATACATGTATCTCGGCTACTATATAGACGTCAAGTACGCGGTTTGAGACGCAGCCCACGGCTTCAATCAGTCGTCTATTAGCACGTACAGCACGACAAATAATTAACCGCACTTAAAGCGTTCGTAAAAAAATTAAATAAATAAAAACACCCAAAACTGTATACGGTCCCATAACGAAGACGACTGTATGTCGATACGTGAAATTCTGGAGGGACGTCGGACGGCGTGGCGCGGTGACGTAACGACGCGGGCTGTTAATCTGATTATGTTCTATAACATGTAAAACGTGTACATGACAGGAGTATTCTAAAAGCGACTCATGTAAACACCTTAATCACATTTGTATCTTAATCAGAGTAAGGTCAATAATTAGATTACTGCCGTCCATGTAAACGTAGTCAGTGAGACAAGGGAGTTTAAATATACATACTCATTAGAATAGGTAACACAGAACAGCTGATGACAATGATGACATATAAAGGAAACAATCAATACCGATACAGGGGCGGAGACAGGACAGAAACTATACCGACACATACATGTGAACATAAGCAAAGCCACTGACAATCCTGAAGCGTGCTCCGGCGCTCGCGCTACAGGAAATCTCTGATATGTGAAAATGTCAGTCATTTGATAATGTGTTAACTTTATTAATAGGCACCGTTTCAAAGAGGATCAAATGTTGGCTTGTCCAAATATGACAAAAAAAAAGCCAACAGCTTCCATGGGATGTACTTATTTTTTCACATGGCTGTAGAGTCGTTGAGGGCTCATGCAGTGCTGCAGATTTTTGCATAATAAAGAAGTAAGATCAGTTTTTACAGACTACCTGCAGACAGCCTGAAATCTCCTTTCTATAGCTGAATTATCAGCAGGTCTCCTTTCCCTGCACTGCCTGTCTTCAGAGTTCATTCTCACCCTCGACTACTTCCTGTCCACTCCATATCTTCTAGCAAGGGCAGTTTTTTAATGCCATTTTTTAAAATTATTATTATGTAAAGATAACCATACTGACACCGACAGCTACTATCATTTCTGTTTTATTGTCAATTTTATTTCCACTGAAGAATAGTACATAGAATGATGCACATTCGGCGATGTTATCATGTAGGTTAATTCAGCTGATTTACATGTATACCGTTGTGCTCATAAATTTACACACCCCTTGCAGAATCTGCAAAATGATAAAAAATCATTTCTAAAAATTGCATTTAAAATTATTATTATTATTTTTTTATTGAGTACTGCCCTGAAGAAGCTGAAAGTCTAGCTAATTGATTACGTGGAAAGTTTACTTACATTTTATTCTTTATACTACGTGTTAACTGGATGACCACCGACTACTTTTATGGTTTGCGATAATTTTTCACGAGTCCCTTGTTTGTCCTGAGCAGTGAAACTGCCCACTGTTCTTCAGTAAAAAAAATCCTCCAGGTCTGGCACATTCTTTGGTTTTCCAGCATCTTCTGCATATTTGACCCCTTTCCAACAGCGGCTATATGAGCTCGATATCCGTCTTTTCACATTTTCACTTAGGACAACTGAGGGACTTTTCAACAGGGTTATCTCTGTAAATTTTTTATTGTTTTGTCTTCTCGGAAAACATGTAAATACGTTTTGTAGCTTCTGAAGGGCAGTACTAAATTGAAAAGAAAACAAAAGAGAGCTTTAAACTAAATAACAGTTTACGTCCCACTGGTATCTCATAAATCAGGTTCTCAAGCCTGAAGTGGTGCTCTGTGCCTCAAACTGTCACTGTAATGTGCCGTCTCACTGTAATCTGCTAATACATCCTTCACTACATAAAGAAACACGGTGCCACTTGCTTTGGCTTTCCATTCAACATTTATTAGCAGGGAATTAAACGATCGAAGCGGTTTAGCGGAGCCTTTCTCATCTGCAGAGTCCAGAATGAATTGTGACTGTTAGAAACCTAGCAATCTGTTGTTGATATTTGTGATTAATAGATGAGCATCTGTGTGAGCTTGGGTACTGTATACCACCTACTCATCCACTCTCAGGATGACATTCTCCCATTGCTGCAGCTTGTAAAATATAAATAGACATATGCGTTCAAGTTTCAGTCTACTGGCAAAAAAACAAACAAACAAACAAACAAATAAATAAATAAAAAAAAAATCAAGGGGATTTTGTTGGCATAATGCGAGTCTTAATGGAAACAGCCTTATGAGGAGGACATGACTAAGCACTGCAGTCTTCTTTTTTTTTTTTTTTTAAATGTAAATCAAGGAATGTTGCACGCATGTTTGTGACAATTATGCAAAAATAAACCATCCTGTGTCTAACTGCGTTTTTGGTTACAGCTCAAAACATAATGGCGTTTCTAGCAAATAAACAGCCGGGACTATGTGGCAACTTTTAGCCTTCTTTGTTTTGACGTGGTCACAAATGTATCGAAAGGTACAAAAATACTAAAAATACGAAACTCAGATGTCAGAGAAGAAAGGTAGGGATTTTTGCAGAGGTGGATTCAGGGTAGAGTCTAAGACTGCACTCATGCTAAGCAGACTCTTGGCTGTCAGCTGCTGTGCTGCTGAGAGGGGATGTAAAGCTTGCAGCATGCCTTATAGTGCCAACCCTCAGGCAGTGCGGCAGCCTTGACTGAGAGGCTGACACTACCTGGCATTTATCCAATAAAAGGTGTTTAAAGTACAGTGGTGTGATGAAGCACTGATTTCTTCTGGTTTTGTGTAGATCTCATACTAAACTCTTTCAGAAATGCAAACAAAATAATAAAAAAGAGAAGCTAAAACAAAGGCAACCCGAGTAAACACAAAATACAGTAAATGATAGGGTTATGGATTGAAGCAAAACAGTTATCCAATACCAACTGGGCATGTGTGAAAATGTATTTGCCCCTGTAGTTACTAATTAAAACAAATCTATGAAACTGCGTTCACAATTGGGTTCAGCTAGACTAGATTAAACCAGGCCGGATTACTGCAAACCCTGTCCAGTCACATCAACACTTAAATAGACACTGGAATGGAATGGCTGCCATATATGTAGAGATGCTGATTTAAGAAAAAAAATAAAAATAAAAAAATAAATATATATATGCTCTTGGTTTTGTAGACAAAGTCTAGACAAAGAAAGGATCTGCTCTTGATACAGAACATACAAGCTCATCTGCGAAACATGGTGGAGGTAGTGTCATGGTTTAGGAACAGGCTCACTAAGCTTTAATGATGATGCAACTCATGATGGTAGCAGAATGAATCCAGATGTATACAGGAACATACTGCCAACACAACAAAACACGACTCAGGGGAAAATTGGAAGGTTTTAGACTGTCCAAGTCAATCACCGACCTTACCCCAGTTGAGCATGCATTTCCTAAAAATGGGTTGGTCTGATATAGTGGTCTGGTTTTATGTTGTAGAACACATCTAGATCTAAATATCATTAAATAAATGCTGAAATCCGAAACTCTTGTCTCATATCCAACTTTTGATCTCAAACCCTAATGTCTTTAATGTATAAAATATCAAATAAAATCTCAAATAAAATTAATATAAAAGGCCGTAGCTAATTTCAAATCATGACAACGAAATGATATTACGACTAACACTGACTTACATCTTTACGCTTACACTGGCACTTTATTTCCCACTCTGCTTCCTTTCAGCTCAACTGTTTTGACATTTACTACTCTATACAGTAGGCTACAAGTAATGCAAATATGAACAGAGCTTCTCAGAAACTACAAAATTAGCAGACGTCGTTCACACTTAGACGGACACATCATTTTGAAACTAGCTGTTAGTTTAAATGACTAAACGCTAAACTGAAAGTAGCTTGAAAATGAAGGAAAGATGGGCTACCTAGAAAGTATAGCTTGTCAAACGAGAAGCTTCTCGAGTATCTACTGTAATTTGCATTTATATTATTTGGACTGGAATGATCACACAACAGTCACCGCTAGAGTAGCGTGTATTATGCGCTGGTCTTTTTCTGCTATGCATATTGATTGAAGGCTAAGAGAATGCAGCTCTGAGCGCAGCTGCCTGCAGCCTATGCTGCAACAAGTAGTTCTAAATTACAACGCTAACGTGAAATTTATTGCTCCACCAACCCACGGCCCATCGGGAACGCTCCCGTTTCCCGGTTCTTTTTTTTTTTTTGCCCGCCAAAAAAAAATATTCCGAGCATGTTCCGTGGCCTGTAAAGGGGGCGTCTTTGCCACACCTACAGAAATACACATCCAGAAACACCCACTGTACGTTGCAGTACCCGTGGAATTTAGTGAATGCTGAAATTTTAAACTCTCTTCTCGTGTTCATCCTTTGAGCTCAAACCCAAATGTCTTCAACCCACAGCAAAAACAAATGAATTGGCCTTGCCGTTCCAATAGTTTTGGGAAGGGGCTGTAATGTAGGTTGTAATTCCAAGTTCTCAATTTGTAAATACCAATAGTGTTTAATTTTAGGATATATGAGCAGACTACCGTCGCATAAAACCATTACTATAAGCTTAAGCATGCATATTTACATAAATATTATGTTATTAATAAATTGTTTACCACTATTTTTGTTGTACTGTATTTGTTGCAAGTATTTATTTGCCCTGTCACGTCAGAGCAATCCAGTGACTACATTTCCCATCCTGCACTGCGGCCTACAGACACGGCCGCCATCGGACTGCGTTTCCCAGAACACTCATTCATTCTATCACGCACACCTGCGTCCAATCTCACACACGATCACACCACAGTATGAAGAGACTGTTTGTACACAATAGCTTTGCGAAGTATTGAGTGTTATCACCGTACCAAGCGTTTGTACCAACCCTGTTCCTCGTTTTGATTCTTGTTTCTCGTTGTCGATTCTCGCCTTGCCTCGTTTATGCCTGTTTGTTGATCGCCTGACCCATTGCCTGTTTTTGACCACGCTATTGTCTTATGATTCGGATTTGTCTGCCAGTCTCTCTTTATTAAAGACTCTTATCGGCACTTGCATCCGTCCTAACCTTCATTACGTGGAATACATGACAGAGTGAGATTGGACGCAGGTGTGCGTGATAGAATGAATGAGTGTTCTGGGAAATGCAGTCCATGGCGGCCATGTTTGTAGGCCGCAGTGCAGGATGGGAAAGGTAGTCACTGGTTTGCCGTGACATGACCCGTACAAGCTTACATGCACAGCAATAAAATGTTCAGACACTAAAAATAGTTTGATGAAAAAACAGACACCTCGTGCCCATGGAAAGTAATGCAAAGTAGCTGTACAATACACCTAAGGATACTGGAAATGCACCCAAGGATACTGGAAAGTCACAATTAATATGTACTGTATATGCAGGTATGCATGTTTCACAATGCATCAATGGAGCCTGATGGTGCGCTTGAGAGTGTGAGAGAGTGTAAGCGCGGCCAATGCCCGAAGCTTCCTCTAAGCTTTTGGTTAAACAAACTCTCAGTGTAGCAAAAGTTCCAGTTCTCTCGCCTGATACACCGCGCTGACTTCATGGTAATTCCTCCACATTACTCTGTGCAGTTACCATATCAAAGCCTAGGCGTACTGCAGTCAGATGAATATGGCACTGGGGAGTTTCTTCTTTTAATTGCTTCTTTCTAAATCAAATGATTGAGAAATGCAATAAGCAGAAAACACTCACTCATTTAGCCATGTGTCTAAATGTCATTAAGCGAGAGGCAAAATAAAAGTCTCCATATAGTTAAAAAGACGGTTTTTACGATACACTTCTGAAAGACTGATTTTGCTCCTGTCCCAGCTTTTTGGAGTGTGTTGCAAGGCATCAAATTCAAAATGTGCGTATATATGTACAAAATACAATCAAAATAGAAAGACGATCAGCCGAAACATTGTCATTTCTTTGTACTTTTGTCCAATAAACGTTCAAGAGGATTTAGTTTTTACTGCATTTTAGAAAATACAATAAAATCTTTTCCTGAAATGGGGTTTGTATATATATATATATATATATATATATATATATATATATATATATATATATATATATATATATATATGAACAAATGTTTAGTTATTAATAAGTTGACCCTGGCTGTAAAGACAGACCAAAAACCATTAGCCATATCGATAACTGAAAACACTGTGTATGAATTTGGAATGCCATCAAAATCAGTGCTTGGGTCAGCTACACGTGGTGGAATACGATCAATACAGGTGTTAGCAACACGATAATCTACTGTCATGGATTTTGTCAGATGGATTTTGGTGCACTTCCTGCTGTCTCCATCTTAGGCCCACCCTTCTTCACATGCCAGAGAGGAGAAGAGGAGGAACTGCACGCTCAGACACAAATGCCTCGGTCAACCAAATCAGCAACTGTAGGTGAACTGAATTCCCTCAATAGCTTCCGTTGAAATGGGGTACTGTTTTGTCATGGCAGGAGGTCTACCTGTAAGACGTACTGGTTCTTTGTCAAGTAGCCCGCAGTCATTCTTATCCTTAGCCCAAATAGGATGATTAGCAATCGAGATCTGACACCTGAACTGCACGAACGTTTAGAAAGTTTAGGTTTAGCTGGTTCAAAATGCAACTGCGAGTGGAATTGTGAGATTACATCAATGCCCAAAATAGGAGCGGTGCTAATCTGTGCTACCATGAGATCGATTTTCGGACCAAAACGTAAACGAACAGGTTCAGTCATGTCAGTGTGAGAGTTTTCTCCAGTCACGCCAGAGATAATATTTGTTCTGGTTCGACAAAGACTAAAATCTCTAGCCATCTCAATAGGAATGAATGATACTTCTGCACCAGTGTCAATCAAAAGCTGCATTCACGGTGATTTTTCACATACCAACGGTTATCTCGCTTGTGAGTAATTGGCTGCGAAAAAGGCTCTCGTAGCAGACATCTCTAAAAAGAATGAGGAGCAGAAAGGGGAGGGGGAATGAATCTGAATGGGAGGCACATGGGAGGTAACAGCTGAATTATTCACCCTGCCGTCACGGCCGAGATATCTCCGCCCGGTGAGTCAGTCCGAGCGACTCCAGAATTAGGAGCACATTTCTCACGATCGGCTTTCTTTTTATGACATGATCGCTCCCGGAGTCCCTGCTTATGACAGTACCGGCACACATCTCGCTGAACATATTGAGCATTCACGGTGTTCAGGTTAGCGGCGGTTTTCATCATAGCAGACAGACGGGCTTTTACGTTTGAATCTTTTTCATAAGCCGAAAGAGTATCGGCGAGATCACCCAGGTGTGAGGTACGCCAGGTGGATTTCACAATCGGCAGCGCCTTGCGTAAGTCAGATTTCAAACCATCAGCCTACTGACTAACAGGCGCACGTCTTCCAAGAACACCCGAGATGGAAGTCGTCTCGTATCCTCCGTACAGCATGAATGTCTGAGCATGACGCTGAGTGTATTCCATTGCAGACTCGGTTTCACTTTGTTCAGACACGACAGTTTCATACCGACAGTCAGTGCTGTCCACAAAACCACGAATACGCTCAAGGATACCTCCCATACATTTCTGTACCCCTCGGTCAAAAATCTGTCAACTCCTCCACTTGAAATATTTGAGAGCACATGGCAATAACGTCCAAAGGATGCAGGTTGTACAGCTTGATTTTACGTCAGAAATGGACTCGTGCTCATTTCTCTAGGATGTTTAAAATCCCTTGCCGTTTTATGTACTTGCTCAGGGCTCAGTGGCCGACATTTTATCGTCATCTTAGCCTCCTCGTGCCCTTTTGGCTTCGATTCTTTAAGCGCTATGCCGACGGCTGCCGGTAGCGCTGGGAAGTTCGGATCGTTTTTACTGACTCGGCTCTTTGAATCTCTTTCAGCAAAATGGACGAATCTTTTTTTCCGAGTCATTTCGTTCATTTCAGCAGAATATAACGAAAGCGTTACACGTTCAGTTCCCCGACACATCTAGTACTTACGCAAACGTCGTTCGTATTTGGAATAAAAAGTAGGCTACAGGCTATAGGCTCACGCAGCCGAGGCCGAACGATGAGGCTTCGTGAAACAGGCCTCAAGAATGACGGAGAATTAATGAACGCCATCAGTGAAGATAATCACGAAATGTTCTAAGATGTCTCTCAAAACATCATTAATGATGGATTGAAAGACAGACGAGGTGTTTAATAAGCAATAAAGTATTACTAAATATTAATAGTGACTTGGTAATTAATGCCATCTTCCGATTATCACCATCCCTGGTCTGGCCTATGTAAGAAGTGCCATGTAATTGGCACTTAGTGAAGCTTAGTGAAGAAATATGCATGTATAAGTGGCTCCAAAACAGCATGTGCTAGAAGAGGATAGCGGTGCGTTAGGATTATGTTATTTAGCAATGTACTGTGTAGTCTGTATGTAGATCAGTGTTGAAAACTGCAGGATTTAAGCAATACCCTGGCCGTTGTAATTTATGTGAGTGCTGCGTTCACAGAGCCAGGTGTGACCTAAAATGACAGCGTAGCATGGTTGTTTGAGAAAGAAGTGAGGTGGAGATGTGTGGTGTAGCCGATTGTTCTTATTCCACTGATCTTTCGTTAAGCGCCTGAAGAGTTGGGGATATTGTTTCGTGTCGTAAATAGACATGAAATGAATTCTCAGATATTACACTGTGTCTCCTGGGTTCAGACTGAAACAAGGCAGTTGCACTTATTATTCATTATTACTCATTATTATTCTCTCTTCTTTCATGCACACTTTTCCGTGCTACTGTCACTTGAATGCATTTTTACAATCTAGCTGTGTCGCTCCAGTCTGTCTCCGCCATGCCGGCTGTCGTGTCTCGTCTGCTCAGTGAAACACAAAGCACTTGTTTGTAAATCACCTACAGGTACAGGCTCATCCTTAGCACTCATTCTCTCTACTCCACCCTCCATTAACAAACTGGCACTCGATCATGCCTCCCACCGCCACATGCCCCCACTACTTAGCTCAGGCCAGTGAGACTGCCACTAACTACCTCCCTGAGTCCCTGAACAAAGCAGGGGTCGATATAAAAAGGAACAGTCAGTATCTGGTGGCCTACGGTGCATCTCATCCTCATGGACTGCACCAGATTGGTCAGTTCTTGCTGTGAGACGTTCCCTCAGTCTTCCACCAAGTTCTCGATCACGTCTGAGGGGACACACACGCTTACATGTAATTTTCCACTGCGAGGACGATCAGCTGTCCTTCCTGTCTCCCTGTAGCGCCGTCTTAGGCGTCTTACATTACAGACATTACAGTTTATTGCTCTGGACACATCTGCAGTCCTCAAGCCTCCCTGCAGCAGGACTACGGCATGTTCACGCAGGTCAGCAGGAACCCTAGACATCTTTCTTCGGGTGTTTTTCAGAGTCAGTCGAAAGGTCTCTTTAGTGTCCGAAGTTATTGTAACTGGTAACTTTATTGCCTAGCGCCTGTAAACTGTTCGGGTCATAAAGACTGTTCGACAGGTGCATGTGCAATAATTGATAAAATAATTGAACACGCATAAAAAAAACTTTGTTTAAACCCTTTCTAATAAAGATCTGTAAAGCTTATTTTGTATTTTACAAAATTATCTTTACAATACAGTCTCATATATATATATATATATATATATATATATATATATATATATATATATATATATACACACACACACACACACGCACAGTATAATCCCTAGTGTTGAATTAACACCCAGAGTGTTTATATGAGTCCAATGGACTCATAAACACTGAAGGGTGTGAATTCAACACTGTGGGTGTTAAATCAACACCGGTGATTTTGCTGTGTATAATATAGTCTTTGGTTATTGGATTTATCATCTTTCATGTCCTGACACCTTTTCTCACACTTTTGATGGTAAGGGCTTTTGTCCAGTCTTCAGTGCATCTTGAGCATCTGCTGTTAAAGGCCTTGCCTGTAAATTATTATTATTTTTTTTTTTAAACCATAAAAACCCTGGTTAAATGAATCTCAAATTATATCATGTGTTAGATAGAAACAGGACCATCGAATGTATTATGCGCATGATTGACAGTGAAATTATGTTTACTTCTCTATACAGCTGTAAATGATTATTCTCAATCCAAACGTGGTAACTGTGTTTCTTAAATTTCATGAAAGATCTAAATAATCTCAAAAAGACCTCGAGAATCATCTGCTGACGTGAAATAGGTATAAACATGGAAAACAACAACAACAACAACAACAACAACAACAAAAAAAAACACTGAGCAGTTTGACATCCAATATTTAATATTGGGATTGAAATCCAGGGCTAAATTCTAACATACTGCTGATCTCGAAATGGTCAGTTTTAGTAGTTGTGTGATCAGCAGTTGTGTTAGTTGACTTGTACAGTGAGTTTGTGTTGTGTTGTATGTAAACGCTAATGTCAGCTTCCTCTCTGTTCTACATCAATAACGAGAAAACTGCTGAAACAATGGGTTTGTATGTTTAGACTGTAATATTTATGACGATTTGCAGGTGGCTAACGAGACTGATGCTACTAGAGTGTGTAATGGAGAATTGTAGGCCTGTCATTTCAGTCATTTCATTTTCAATCTGTCATTTCAGACTTCAGTGCGAAATGTCCTGCGTAGTTGAGCCGATGAATGAAGCTGAATGAGCTTTGTGGGGGCATTTCCAGCCATGGAAGAGATGAACTATACATCCTACCCACCAATGTCCAGAGCACAGCGGGAGATGGAAATGTCATACAGCAGCTCGTCGGATGAGAGCGATGATGGCCACCAGCCCAAATCTTACACATCCCAGACCTTACCTGATTATGGTCAAGATGTCAGCTACCACAGCCACAATATAAGACAGTCAACTTTCAGTGTGAAGGGACAAGGTAAACGATTGCAGGTTCATTTTTGTTTTTAATTGTGGGACAAGCATAACATGCTAGAATCTTATTGTTTTTTTGCTTTTCCGGAGTGCGTCGCATTGCTGCCTCTCAGCTCCAGGGTCCCTGATTTGTTAATGAGCTGTTGTGACTGTCTGTGTGGAATTCCTGTGTCTGTTCTCCTTGGTTTCCTCTGGGTTCTTCTGTTTCCTCCCAACCCCCCAAATCATGCCAGTAGGTGGATTGGCTAAGATAAATTCTCCTTAGGTGTTAAAATCTGTTGGTTCTTTGCAGATTCCAATCCTGCCGTTCCCATTCTTATTGCCGATGAGTGGTTTGCATCTTGTGGTATGGCATGTATATTTCTGCTCTCTACGTCTTCTTCAAAAGGTGGACTGTGATACCATCACCCCTGCCCTGTGGAGGTTGTTGGTGATGTCACCGTGTGTTGTCCCACGAAATATTGACTTTCTTTCTTTCTTTTTAAATGTAGAAACTTCATTATTTTTGAAAGCTATCATTATTGTACAGCATTTCTTTGCATGTTCCCAAGAATTTTGTACAATACTGTTATCAAACCATTCCATGCCTGTTTCTTTCTCTTGCAGAGCCAGAGTTTGGCAAGCCTGATAAGATGCTGAGTGGTAACTTCGATGAGGAGCATGACTATTCACTTCGTGCGTCTCCGGGCTCAGATGTGGACGATGAAGCTGATGTAGAAGTGGATCCATCACCCAGCATTTGTCTCTGGATGGGGGAAGCGAAGTCAGAGCCGAGCTCCTGTTTGTCCAGCCGTGCCAATTCGGTTCTCTCTCTTACCGACACAGAGCAAGACAGGAAGTCGGTCTGCAAAAATGGCAAGTACTGCTTCAAGATAATTTTCCAGAATACAGTGTATATTATCTCCAAACATTAATCAATTTATTTATTAATTTCCGTAACACGTGTGTACACAGTGTCACAAAGAACTTGAGATTAGATTCACTGAGCACTACTAAAGTATGGTTGATAATGCTTTCCCATTAGACATTATGCAATTATTAATCTGAACTAGAATCCAGCACTCTTGTCTGTTTTCCTTTAAATAATAGCGATAATTATAGGGTTTCTGCTCCTAACCATTATCTTAAAACTTTATTTTCATATTGTATGTCGTAATCTACATGTCGTAATTTATCCCCTACCTGGGATACATTTCTGTGGCTAGATGTAAGGATACATATCTATGTATATCACATTTCGAATACAGGTAACGATGTGAAACGTTAGGGAATACAAAGAGGAGTAGATGTAAAACTTTTGGTGGCAATGGAATTAAAACACCTAGTGTAAAAGCAGACTTTTGTTAATATCGACTTATTCTTTCAGCTCCTTCTATTTTTTTTTCTCTCATAGCCCTCAACATGGCATTATCAACATATTATATTTATTAGATCAACATTACATTATTAACATAGTGCATAACATGATATATTAACACAGTTCATTTTAGTTATCAACTAATACAATACAAATTATCGAGTCATTTTCTAAATATTAGCCAGAGTGCAGTATCTTGGAACCTTGGAAACGTGTGTATAGTACTGGGCTGTTGGCTTGCTAGGTAGTGATATTCTTCTTCTTCTTCTTCTTCATATTATTATTATTATTAACAACAACAACAATAAATATAGCTGCAAGCAGCAATACCGGGGTCAAGCCAGTTATCGGCACCATGAGCAGCAAAAGAAGCTTTGTGACATGTTTTTGGTTAGAGTAACAGGAGTTAGAAAATGTAAACTGTCAGTCATAAAAAAAACAACATTTATTTTAAAAATAACTAAAAATAGCTACTTCTTAGAAATTCTGTCCAGTATGTGGTGCTGTTCTGAAACTGCTCAGGTAGCATCTGGGTATGATGGCTATCATGCAGAACAGCGTTCAAGAGTTATAACCCAAAAAACTGTTTCTCCCTATCTCCTGACCAGTAGGGGGCAGTGTGCTGAAACTCTGCAGGTCAACCCAAGCCCTAATCGTGATGACACGTACCAAATTTTGTCACAATCCCTCAAAGTGTTGCGGAGATACAGCCTCAAATTCAATTTTGTGCATTCTTCAAATTCGTTGAAGCGCCATTCGAAAACGTTCGGGTTGATCAAAATTCTGCGAATTGACTTTTTGTCGTGAATACACCTAGACGATGCGGGCCAATGTTCGTGCAGATCGGACAAACCGTCTAGGAGGAGTTCGAAAAAAGTAGGTTTTCTAAACATTTCAAAATGGCGGACAGGCAGTTTGCTCGACCATGACATCACCGGTATCTTTGTTCTCGGCATGAACGACGGAATGATGTAGTGATACATTATCTCCTTGGGTTGTTTGATGGAGGAAAAAAAAATCCAAGGAAAGCAATGCCTTAACAAATCCAGGAAGCATTCTATGTCTTTTATGAAAGGTTTATCTTACATATCTTTACTGTTACAGCTGGACAATCATATGTCCTGTGCTGATTTGAACACGAATACTCAAGCACACCAAAGGTTCTTAAATGACCGAGGTGGATAATACTTCATTGTCAGTGGAGGCTGCATTTTAGAAATAGAATGCTGAACTCATCTGTACCACTGTAGCCATCAAAGGGTGTGATCTCCAGGACAACCACTGTCTAGTGCTTTTGACAGCCTAGCCAATGCTCTGCCTCTGTCTCATGGCAACTGCACTCTTTATGTCATGCTGCTTCCTCTCTTTCTCATTAACTAGCTGTTGAGCTTTAGAGATTTAAATCTTTAACGTCACAAGAAGTTTTATCGGTATGCAAATATACAGCAAACTCCAAAATTATTGGCATGGTATTTTAATCCTATTCGGTTAAGATTTTAGATTTAATAATTTTTTTCCCCCCCAAACATGACAGATTTTCCTAATAGGTTCATTTTTATTCATTGATATATATATATATATATATATTTTAAATTACTTACCCATTAATATTTGCTCTCCCATGTAAAGAATATCTGGACGCATCCGCTTTCTGTCATATCTATCAAGGTTTTTAAACTCCGTGTGGACAGCAGTCCACAAAAAAATGGGCTCGGTGCCAAACCTTTTGTTCATTCATATTAAAATTAAGTTGAGCTGTGAGTGCACACTAGTGCCTCTCTGAGTGCATAAAGATAGCTCCTGAATCAAATTGTCCTGCTACATCCAGCTTCCGAGGATTCAAACAGAGGGTGTTGATGCTTTACTTTTCCAGGCTTGTACTGCAGCTGCTTTCAGTTACTGTTTGTTTTGGACGGTTCCTCCCTTAGGCTCCTATTCAAGTGGTGAAGTGCATGCACAATTGGGTTAAGGTCGGTTGATTGACTTGGCCGGTCTAAAACCTTCCACTTTTTTTCCTCTGATGAAATCCTTTGATGTTTGGCAGTGTGCTTGGGGGTCATTGTCTTGCTGCATGATGTTCCACCCAATTAGATTGTATGCATTTATTTGTATACTGGCTGTAAATATGTTTTAATTCTGATCTATCGTCTCGTATCCATCTTTTGCTCCCGAAACTAAATGTCTTCGGTGTGTAACAAAGGCAAAAGAATCGGCCATGCCGTTCCAATACTTTCGGAAATGCTATGACGGGGAAAATGTTCCTTTAAGTAGAGGATATTATCTGCTTGTGCCATATTTTCTTTTCTCCACCAGTGTCTAGGTAATCATTAGTACATCTTTATTTATTTAGTCTTCTCATAAACAAATTAAATAGATAAATAAATAAATAAATAAAAGACCCAAAAAGCCAATAATGCACTGTTGTAAGGACAAAGGTACTTGTTGCTATCACATTCCCTAGCTAAATAAAAAGTAGAGACATTTAGAACCAGTTAGACTTTCTTTGAAAGCTTTTGTTGTATGGCAGGTCATATTCATGTTGGCCGAGGAGCTGTGATGATAGAGTGAGAGAAGGGGTATGCTTTGTTCTTTTCCTGCCTGTCTGGATCACTTGCATTTATTCCCCCGTCTGGTAATTGACATTCCGCACTGCAAATGGCTTTTGCCAGCAGTCACAGCCTTCACTTTTAATGGTGGGAAAAGTTTCAATTCAGGCAGCTTTGCCAGTATTTAGGCCTGGCTGTCAGGAGAATATATCGTGTTCGACAGTGGCAGAATTTATTCAGTGCTGAATTTAGTTATTTATTTAATTATTTAAAATCAGTGCATTCTGTGAAAATGGTTAAGTGTTATTATTTGCCATGGAATTGGACGTCACATGATCAGTAAACGCTGAAAAACACGTCCTCGTGTATAGGTGACTTGTTCATGTGTGGGAAATTAAATAAATAAATAAATAAATAAATAAAAAGATTCATTTGAGAGCGGATCATGATTATATTTATAAGAAAACAACGTTGTTTGGTGTAGACTCCATCTGACCTGCAATTAGACCGGTGTTAATTCACTGTTTATTGTATATGGATCCCTAATTTATCTTTATTCTTAATTGAAAAGTATGTGGTCTGCTATGTGGTTTGCATGAAATAGTCATTTCAATACACTTGGTTGCTCAGAGTGTTCATGGAGCACCAGGAATGTGTCAGAAACGGTATGTATGAGATGATGAGACATCATCTAGATGTACAGGTATAAGTGGTGGATCAGCAAATGTAAGAGCTTTGACTGCTCACGCTATTTTTATCCTCTCTCATGATCCTGTTAGGCAAGTACAGTAAGTATCTCATAATAACCTTCATTTGAAATGTTTTTGTCCTTTCTTCAGTATACTGTAGCTCTCTCTTTTTTTCTTCTTCTTCTTAAAATCAAGCACGATCAAGAACAGTGAGTTTAGCCTGATTATGAAAGGATCTGTGATCCATTATGCTCTCTGATGTCACATAGATAATAAGACAAGATGGTCTCCATAGGAACACTGAGATATACTTTATTTCTATCCTGTAATGCTTTACGTGAGTGGCAATGGTTTGTGTTCAGCAACTTTTTGCAGCAGTTATAATGGTCCTCTGAGGAAAACAGGAATAAATACACACACACACACACACACACACACACACACACACACGGATCAGCCATATAATTTTTAAACCACTGACAGGTGAAGGGAGTAACATTGATTATCTTGTTACAATGGCACCTGTCAAGGAGTATATTAAGCATCAAGAGTCAGTTCTTGACGTTGATGTGTTGGAAGCAGGAAAAATGGGCAAGCGCAAGGATGTGAGTGACTTTGACAAGGGACAAATTGTGATGGCTGGATCAGAGCATCTCCAAAATGGCAGGTCTTGTATAATATAATAGAAAATATAATAAAGCACAAGTATAAAAATATAAAAAATGATTACAATATTAAAAGGAACAGTCAGTACGTGGTGGCCTCCAGCTGTTTTAAGTACTACAGAGCATCTCATCCTCATGGACTGCACCAGATTGGTCAGTTCTTGCTGTGAGATGTTCCTCCACTCTCCACCAAGGCATTTGCAAGTTCTCGATCACGTCACACGGTTACATGTAATTTTCCACTGCGAGGGCGATCAGCTGTCCTTCCTGTCTCCCTGTAGCGCCGTCTTAGGCGTCTTACATTACAGACATTACAGTTTATTCCTCTGGACACATCTGCAGTCCTCACGCCTCCCAGCAGCAGGACTACGGCATGTTCACGCAGGTCAGCAGGAACCCTAGACATCTTTCTTCGGGTGTTTTTCAGAGTCAGTAGAAAGGTCTCTTTAGTATCCTAACTTATTGTAACTGAGACTTTAATCACCTCCCGCCTGTAAACTGTTCGGGTCTTAAGGACTGTTCCACAGGTGCATGTGCAATAATTGTTTATGGTTCATTGAACAAGAATGAAAAACTTTGTTGAAACCCTTTCCAATAAAGATCTGTAAAGCTTACTTGGATTTTACAAAATTATCTTTACAATACAGTCTCCTGAAAAAGGGACTTTTTTTTGTTGTTGCCGAGTATATATTGTAAATGTTGGTATGATATTTACGATATCACCACATCATTCACTATGAAATGTGGATAAAAATGACGCCAGACATGCCCCGAATAATATTGTTATTAAACACAGGTTAGATGATCAGGTTAAGTTCATATGGTACCTCTGAAATACATTCCTGACCATTTTAATCCTTAATCATATTGCTGCCACAATTTAGAAATCTACTACAGAGCCCATTACCCTTAATCGGTTCACCTTCTAAATAATTGCTATAGACCTTCTCTTGCAATTAGAATGGACTGCACAAGGGCATCGCTTTGTGTTAGTTTTAGTGGACTATGCAGTGCAATGCTCGGAAGCAGTGCCTATCAGCAGGCACTCTTCCATGTTATCTCCCAAGTCAGGATCCCAGGATCCAGATCCTTTATGCCACGCACTCATTGTGAATTGTATTTTTGGGGATTAAACCAACCTGCACCAGTGTTTACCATCTGCAGATGGATGGGCTGATCGAGTGGTTTAATCAAATGCTTAACAATATGATTCGTAGGTTCATCCACGATGATGCTCGGAAGTGGGATAAGTGGCCTGAGCCCCTGTTATTTGCAGTTCAAGCCTTCACGGGGTTTCCCCCATTTGAGTTATTTTACGGGGGCGCAAGGCTCACGGCATCCTAGACATCAATAGGGAAAATTGGGAGGAGGGACCTTCTAGCTGCAAAATTCAATACGTTCTGGACCTGAGAGCAAAACTCCATACCTTGAGTCAGTTAAAACGGGAGAATTTGGATCAGGCCCAAGAATGACCGTCCACACTGTATGACATGGGTACTCAGCTATGGGACTTTTCACAGGGAGGTAGACTGCTTGTATTATTACCCATATCGAACTCCAAATTTCTTGCCAAGTGACAAGAGCCCATTGAGATCGCAAGGCAAGTCGGCAAAGTCGAATATGAAGTAAGCTGAATGGATAGAAGTGGGGCGTGGCAGATTTACCACCTCAGTCTCCTTAAACCATAGAGAGAGGTGGTCCTCTTGGCTTTGGCAGTGGTCGTTTCTGAGATTGAGGAGCTAGGATCGGAGGTAAATCTCTTGTGGAGACCACATCTCACTGTCCCAAATCACAAAGGTTGCCAAGTTGCAGGCAGAAGTGTTCTTGCCCTGACCCCATCACAGTAATCTCACACAACACCACATTGAGACATCCCCAGGGATGGTGGTACACAGCTGCCCCTATTGTTTGCCTAAGCACAAAAAACAGGTGGTTCAGTAGGACCTCACGTCCATGCTCGATATGGGGGTAATCGAGGATTCCACAGTGTCACAGGTGCTTGGTTCCCAAGGCAGACAGTTCTGTCCTGTCCAGTGTAGACTTTAGAAAAGTCAACACAGTGTCACGTGTACCCAATGCCCCACATTAGTGGGGTTCAGGGGGACTTGGTGGCAGGCTGGACAGCTTCCTTATGGCAGGGGTGTTTGGAAGTGGAGGCGTGGTCAATCGCAGGTTTGTGAATGGAGCATGGAGCTGAAGAAAGTGAGCGGTAAGGATCACACCTATGTGGAAGAACGAGTGTTCTGTGTTTCAGTGAGGAGCGGCAAGGATAAAGAGGGTAGAGATGAAGCCCACAAGAGAGAGAGAGCTGAGCACAAAGAGCTTTGTGTGTGTGTGTGTGTGTTTGTGCATGTGTATGAGATAAGACACCTAAAAAGCAAACAGCAAACAAAATATGAAAAATAAAGAAAATGTTCTTGTCCCAAGCCTACCACCAGTCTCCTCGATCCTGATTTTTATTCAAATTTACCATACTGTATATTGTATAGGTCCCTAATCATTACATTATTAGAAGATATCCTTCATTAGTTTATTACCTTGAACCTTGTAGAATAATAGGAAATAAGTCGCCATAAAAATGCTAGTTTCACGAGAGTCTTGTCCACCAAGTGTCGGTACCCATTTTTACCTTATCCGGTTATTATTGAGTGCTCCACTTATTTCTCAGTTTAAACTGGACATTTTTTTTATTGAAGTTGTTTTTTTTCCTGTTATGTTTGCACTGGGGCTTTTTTGGGCCTCTGGTGACATATTTCAGTAATAGCTTTTTTTCATTTTTCCATTTCCCTGTATCATACAATCAAATCTCTATGATGGCGACTCTGTTTATCTGTCCCTTAATTCTCATCAGCATTCATCATCCTTTTTCACAGACCTTTTGACAGTTCCATTAAATCGTCCTGTAATGCTAACACACACTGACAGTAAATCTTCCGGGTTCCAGAACTCCCCCTCGCATTTATTTTCTCCTTCGTTTCGATAATAAGGAACTAAATGTTTGAAATTGTCTCAAGAAAGTCAGACCCATCATCGTGTTCCCTTACCCGTCCACATCCCTGCTGGGTTTCGTAGCCACTAGATCCCAGCCTACACACTGATGGCATTACTGTTATTTCGGGAAAGCAAAGAGATGCAATGTCCTAGAGTTGTGCATGTGTGAGTGATTTCAAGTTAATCCTCATGTTGATTTTAATTCTTGCTGTTTAACTGAATTCTAATCTAAACTTATTCTAATCTTACTCATATACTCAGTGTACTTTACTGGCTTTATATAACATGGTATCCGGGTTTCTATGTATAGTCATGTGAGAAAATAAGTGCACCCCATGGAAATGGTCGGCTTTTTTTTTTTGACACCTTTGGACATTTTGATCATCTTTGAAACGGTGCCTATTAATGAAGTTGATATACTTGAAGAAAACCACAACGAAAATGAGCTTTTTCAGTCATTTATTCAACAGAAATATCAATAATTGTGGTATTCTTCCGTGGGAAAAGTAAGCATACCCTTGGCCTCAGAAGCTAGTATTGCCCCCTTTAGCAGAAATAACTTCTTGTAGGCGTTTTGCATAACTGTCCACCATGGAATTGTCTTCCATTTAATATTCTTTGAGTTACAAGATGTTTGAGGGTTTTCTTGCATGTACTGCACATTTCAACCCCCCCACCACCACATTTCAATGGGATTCAATACAGGCTTTGACTAGGCCATACCATTTCTTCTTTTTGAGCCATTCATTGGTGGATTTGTTAGTGTGCTTAGGATCATTTACCCCGTGGCAGATAACAGATGGCCTCCAAACCTCAGCTTTTGGACAGATGGCCTCACATTATCTTTAAGCACTCTTTGATATAATGCAGAATTCATAGTTGAATCAATGAATGCAAGCTGTGCGGTCCCTGAGGGAGCAAAGCAACCCCAAGCTATAACATTTCCACCACCGTGCTTCACAGTTGCTTCTCCTGAAAAGCTGTCACGGTCTGCGCCAAACATGTCTGCTGTTATTGTTGCCCAACAACTCTTAGATTGGTCTGTCCGGAGCACATTATTCCAAAAGGACTGGTCTTTGCCTGTATGCTCATTGGAAAACTGTAATCTTGCAAAGGTTTTTTTTCCTGGAACGCCTCTCATGCAGGTCAAATTTGTGCAATCTGTTTCTAATTGTAGAAGCATGCACTTTGACCTTTTGCAATTTTGATCCTGTCATAATATTTTGGGGTCCTTGGAGACTTCTTTTTGCATCAGATGGTCTGCTTTTGGGCTGGATTTGCTAGGATGGCCAGTCCTGGACAAATTGGCAGTCATTTGAAATCTCTACGACTTGTATGTATGAATGATGTATTTCATATAATTTGGAGAGCTTTATAAATCCCTTGCCAGACTCATAGGCATCCATAACCTTTTTTTCCCCCGAAGGCCTTACAGAACTCTTTAGATCTTGGCATGATGACACCACACAACACCGCAACAACAAAGGGAACTCAGACACTAGATATGAGAGGAGTATAAATAAGACCGGTTCCACCTGCACTCCCTAAACAGGTTCTAATCACTGAACACCCAATCCTGAGCACCTGATTCAAATTATATGGATTTGAAGGTGTGATAAATGTACGGGTGTACTTACTTTTTCCATGTGACTCATCTGTTACTACAAAATGTACTACGAAATTTTGATAGAGTGTGTCAACTTTATTAATGGGTACTGTTTCAAATATGTCAAAAAGCCAAACCATTTTCATGGGGCGTACTTATTTTTTCACACGACTGTATAGTAAAAAGAGTCTTCATGTCAGAGTATGTTTTTATTTGGTTTTTGTTTTTATTTTGTTTTTATTTTTTTATTGTTGAGTACACGGGCAGCCTTGTCGCTTTAACGGTCTATTTTAGCCTCGCTCTAGGAGAGCTATTTGTTTTAATCAGTGAGAGAGCAGGTGTCCTTGCAACATCCATATACAGTCAAAAAAAGCCCATTTTGTTGCTTTTTCTCTACATTGAAGTCTTGACGGATCGTATTAACCTTTTAAAGAAGCATTGGCTGGGCCTGTTTGATCCCTCATGTCATTATTTTGTCACTGGCTATGACACTCCTGTGGATATGTTGTTTTGCAGAAGACGTTCTTGCTCTTCAACAACTTGATGTTACATGTTTTGGTACACTCCTCTGACTGTAATGCTTGATTGTAAGAGCTAAATCGCTATTGGCAGTCCTTGGGAGAGCCGGTGGCCAGCAGTGCAATTGACATTTGTGCTTTCCCCGGGAGGAGAGAGCCTCTTCAGTAGGAGTTTCTCAGCGATGTGGCTGTCAGGCTGGGGCTCATCTGCAATGAACTGCTGGCAAATGCTTGTTGAATAATACATAGGGCTGAAATTTTAGAGGGCTCTATTGGATGCATTTAGTAGAGAAAATAGTCACAATTATCATCTCAGATAATAATTACTACTGTCGTTAATTTATTGAATAGTGGGGTTTTTTTTCTTCCTCTCTCCACATTTCCTTTTGCTCTATTCTGTCTGTAAGGGAAATATAATACACATATCATTATATCGAATACGAATCTATGTAAAAAAAAAAGTACCAGGCTGAAGATGATATAAAATGGTATTAACACTGTCGACATTTTCAGGGACAACTGGATTATAAAATACAGTTTACTGTAACAAAGACGATAGTAAGTCATCACTGAGTCACGAAATAACTTATTATCAAAGATAAAAGAGGTGGGAGGAAAGAAGTAATAATTAGGGAGATGTTTACTGAGCCTGTTATTGTTTGTTTCGTGGGGGTTCTCCCTTCAGTCTCCTCTTCGGGAGGCGAAATGCATGCTCAATTGGGTTAAGGTGTGGTGATGGCTTGGGCTTGGCCAGTCCTGATAGATTCCTCTGTTGAGTTGGCAGTGTGTTTTGGATCATTGTCTTTCTGCATGATGAAGTTCCTCCCGATTTAATTCGGAGATGAATGAACCTGTTCCAAAAGCTACCATGCAAGCCCAAACCATGACACTACCTCCACCATGTTTCACAGATGACCTTGCATGTTTTAAATCATGAGCAGATCCTTTCTTTCTCCACACTTTGGCCTTTTGATCACTTTGGTAGAGGTTCATATTTGGTTCCAGAGCTTTTGGGGCTCATCTCTGTACTTCTTTGCGAGTTCCCAAACTGGCTTTTCAATTCTTACTGCTGATGAATGGTTTGCATCTTGTGGTATGGCGTCTGTTTTACTGCTCTCGATGTCTGCTTCCTGCCCTGTGGAGTTTGTTGGTGAGGTCACTGACTGTTGTTCTTGGGGCGTTTCTTCACAGTTCTCAAAATGTTTCTGTCATCAGGCTGATCCATTCCCTGTCTGTTGCGCAGTACAGCGGTGGTTTCTTTCTTTTTCAGGACATGTTAAATCGTTGTATCGGCTATGCCCAATGTTTGTGCAATGGCTCTGACTGATGTTCCCTCTTTTCTCAGGTTCAAAATGACTTGCTTTTCTCTCATGGGTAGCTCATGAATGCCGTCTTCACAGGTGGAACTGAAGGCTAAAACCAATAATAGATGCTCCTAGCTATTTAGTGTTCAAACAATAAATAAACATCTAAGAGGACATACGTGGGTTACAAAATACATTTGGAAACAATTTTCAGTTGTTACTGAAAAAATGGAAAAGAATCGAACTTTGTAATTGTGACAAATGTGCAAAAGTATTTGTTTACAATGGGCAACAATCTAGCACCTCTGGGTTCAGGCGACATTCCTGCGCCGTTCTCCAGGGTCAAAATAAACTCTCATTCCATGATAAAGCACTTCTTCCTGCTCACATTAAGCAAAAAAATAATAATTCAGATAAATGTGTTGCACTTTGCTGTAAAGATATTCGGCCGACATAGTTCAACAATTTTGTTAATGTAGCCATTAAATATGGCAGATTTGATGTAAGAGATGCTCTGCCACATCCAACCACCGTATCCAGACATCAGGAGCCTGCTGTTCCAGAAACATACTTTTCCCACTCACAGATATGTAATATCGGATCGTTTTCCGTAATAAATAAATGACCAAGTATAATATTTTTGCCTCATTTGTTTAATTGAGTTCTCTTTGTCTACTTTAGGACTTATGGTAATGTTTTAGCTTGCATTTATGCAGATATAAAGAAAATTCTCAGTGGTTCACAAACTTTCATGCGCCGCTATATGATATATATATATATATATATATATATATATATATATATATATATATATATATAAATTATGAGCTGAAATTATGATTATAATAATCTACCGTGGCAAGAAAAAGTATGTAAACCCTTTGGAATTACCTGCATTTATGTATTAAAAAATTGGTCTCAAAAGCTGCTTTGATCTTAATCTAAGCTGTAGTAACCCTAGGCTAATGACATATTAATGGCTTTCTAGTTAACTTTAGGCTAATGACTTCAATAAATGCTCATTAGAGTTAGAAGTGGTCAAACCTGGCATCCAATTAATGAGACAAGATCGGAGGTGTAGGTTACAGTTACTTTGACCTACAGTCTCCTCTGAACCTATTAGAACGTCAAGGCCCATTCATGTGGCTGTGCTATACACCAAAGACATTTAGGTTTCAGATCAAAAGGTGGATATGAGACGGGAGTTTAGGATTTAGTCTACAGCAAAAACAGATGAATTGACCTTGCCGTTCCAATAGTTTCAGAAGGGATTGTATAACAAGCACTCAAACATTTTGAGTGAACCATGCTTAAAAAGAGAGAGATCTCAGAAGACCTGTGATCAAGAATGTTTGAGTTGCATAAAGCTGGAAAGGGTTATAAAGTTATCTCAAAGAGCTTAGATATTTGTCTGTCCACCGTTCGAGAAATCGTCTATAAATGGAGATGATTTAGTACTCTGAGTATTCTCCCTAGACGTGGCCGTCCAGCCAAGATTACTCAACGGGCACACCACAGAATTCTCAGTAAGATTAAAAAAAAGCTCAGTAGAATTTGGGTGATGCAGCAGAACAATGATCATAAACCTCAAAGTAAATCTACTACAGAATGGCTTCAAAAAAGGAAAATCATTAAGAAAAAAACAGTTTTCCTTATGGGGACCAGTCAAATGTCACCACAAGGTCAAAATTCTCAGGGCATTTTCAGTAAATTTCTGACTGTTTTGAATGCCACTAACCCCCCCCCCCCCCCCACACACACACACACCCCTCCCAATGATCATAAACGTCAAAGTAAGTCTACTACAGAATGGCATCACAAAAGAAAGTCATTAAAAATAAACAAAAAGTTTTCCTCATGAGGACCAGTCAAATGTCCTCACAAGGTCAAAATTTCTCGGGGCATTTTCAGTCAATTGTTGACTGTTTTGAATGTTACTAACCCCCCCCCCCCCCCCCCCCCCAATGATCATAACCATCAGAGTGAATCTACTAGAGAATGGCTTAAAAAAAAAAAAAAAAAAAAAAAAAAACAGTTTCCCTTATGGGGACCAGTCAAATGTCCCCACAACGTCAAAATTCTCAGGGCATTTTTCAGTCAATTGTTGAATGTTTTGAATGCTACTAAACCCCCCCCCCCCATTATGGAAAACCAGAATATGGTCACCCTACTACTACTCTGAATAAACAACTTGCCTGTTTTGACTGAATACTGCTACAAAAATGTATAAGGTTGCATATAATAAAGCTGACAATGACCACCAGAAATACACCGCCAACATTCTTATTTGATCAGTTTTTAGCACCAAAAATAACTGATATATAATTTAAATAGTAATTTATATAAATTGGCTAAGTTTTCATTGTGGCCTCTGTTTGCTTTTTCAGTTGCTAAATGATGTCCTTGAATACTCAAATTGATGGTGTAATTGTACAGAAAGCAGCCGTGACTGTTAAAAACAATGACACGGTATCGATGATGTGAGGCACTACTGAGATTTACTGGTACTGTGGGTATCAGCAGGTCATCACCACTGGTTGATATTGGGTTGACTGTAGATGGAAAACATATGCACACGCATGGCACGCTGCTGGTTCATTCTCATTTCCTCCCTTCCAATGATGCACAAAATCAAAAGTGTCCCCATGAAGAGGATTTCTTCCGGCATTAGTTAAGGACTAATTTGGAAGAGGTACATTACATGTAGGGTCGGGGTTAGTAAGTGTAGCTTTCCATTCGTTTGTATCCAATAAAATGCTTTCCTGTTTATTTATTTGTTTGTTGGTGTGATGAATAAGTTGGTATTTGCTGATCCTTATACACATGTCCATGTATGTCTGTAGAGCTCCCTAGGTGTCCAAGTGGGCAGTTCGCGTTCCGACCCCTGCCTCTTCCACCTCCGCCACCACATGCCTGCACCTGTTCTCGCCCGGCGCCCTATGCCCACTCCACGATGCAGAGGAACACCATACCTGTCCACGACTGCAGCCATTCCAACCAAGCATCAGAACTGAGCACCAGACAACCAGACAACAACTGGGTGCTCAATAGGAACATCCCACTGGAAGCCAGGTTAGTACTAACTTTGGACCAAATTAAGTTCCATTCCCTCAGCAAGGTGTTTGGTATTCTCAACACAGGCTGGCAAACATGGACGCGTTTTAAATCTTTATTTTCCTCCCCATCAGGCAAGTCTGTCGTCCTAATTAATATGGTCCCTCTCACCTTTTGCTTTGACATACAGCCTTGTTACTAAATATGGAATGCTTGATTGTTGCCTATGCTCTTAATATAAACATTTCTTTTCAACCTAATTCATCTCGTTCATATAGTTACTATTTATCTAAGAAAAGAATAAGCCCGATAACACAAAGACAGATTTGACAGGTACGGGGGAATGATTATTGATAAGCAGTCAATTCCGTTGAATTGTCAACCTCAGCTGCAGGTGGTCTTTCTTGCACTCTCGCTCACACTCTCTCTCGCTCTTATTTGCAAGAAACACTTCTAAGATTTTTCTCGTTCTCTATCATTAATGAGCTTTGTGGACTGATTAATTAGCACTCCCAGCCCGTCAGAGATAAATTGCCTGTGTGCTTACCAAAATACTCTGACGCTGCTTTACAATCAAAGTGGTCTTTTTCTCTAAAGTATTGCCTACTGAATTTGCGCAGAGCTAAAATGATCATCAATAATCATTTATGGAGTGTATAGTGTAACACATATAATTATTCACTATCTGAATCATTATCAGCTGTTATCGTCAACTGCATTATTGGCGTCCAGTGTGAGAGAAGTACCCTTTACACTACGTCGAAGGAAGTCCATTGCACATTTTGAACATCGTCTTTTCCACAGGCATCTCCTGTTCAAACATGGGCCAGGCTCCTTGCAAGCCACAGCCAATCAGGACTACCCACTCTCCTCCAGCACAATTTACTCTCCACCCCCACGTCCTCTGCCCCGCTGTACTTTCTCCCGGCCCACGTTCATTTTCAACAAGCTGCACAAGTGCTGCAACTGGAAGTGTACTGCCCTCAGCGCCACAGCCGTCACCCTTATGCTGGCCCTCCTTCTCACTTACGCTATGGGTAAGCCACTCCTTTATTTTATTTTATTATTTTTTTTATTTATTTGTACCACTCTTCCAACTCATCTTTCACTTAATGTTCAATTACAACTCTTCCTTTGTCATCTGTAAGGCCAAACGTAATAAAACACGAGGCCAAATCAACAGCGAGAATCATATTTTATTTATTTTAAGAGCAATTGATTGAGAACTGGGCAAGAGCTGTGAGAGGCGAGCTTGGCCATAATCGCTTTTGCGTCTTCTCGGGGGTGGTGTGGGGGGTGGGGGGGGGGGGGGGGTTGGAAGAGGAAATCGTCCTCCCGGTTTGTCGATGAAGCGCCTCCATTAGACTTTTCAGCTTTGTCATTTATTTATTTATTTATTTCAATGATTGTCCATACTAAATGCATGTGACCGCAAGTTTCAGACGATGAAAAAATGTACCACGACAGATTTTATTGAGCTATTTTTGCTACATCATTCTGTCCGGCTCATTCCGGCCTGATTGTTAGAAAACCATTTCACAATTACTCATAGGAATAACACGGACTGTTATATACTCTGCTCATGGTTCGAGTACTGAGCCTTGGGTAGGTTAGCAAAAGATGTCACTGTAAAATGTAGGGTGTTGTGACTGCATTACCCAAATCCATAATCACTGTGTGTATAAACGAATGATATGTTCACTGCTCATTACAAAATAAAGTTGCACACTGCACTCTGAAGACCATTTATTTTATTTATATATATATATATATATATATATATATATATATATATATATATATATATATATATATATATATATATATATATATATATATATATATATATATAGTTAGCGTTTAGGTTAATGTTGGAGAATCGGGATGCAGCAACCCTGCAGTCAAGGTTTTTTGCTTTCATCTATCCCTTTTCTCACGTAGATCTTACTCTCTCGAACACACGAAGCTAAATATGACCTTTTGAATTTCTTTGTGCTCTTAAATTATTTTCAACAGACCTTAAGGCGAATCACAAAATGACAAGCCTCTTAGCCTCTGTGTGCTCAGTGTTCAGGTGTAAACACAGGTTTTGGCTTTTCAATGCAAGGTAAAGAATGGATGCTACGTCTGTGAACATTAATGTGCATATTATTCAAGACGATGGGGGATAAATCATTGTACGGTGAACAGTACTCCTCCGACTTTTATTTCATAGAGCACAGTCTTGTGAAGTGCACTGTATTTTTCTGACAGTGTTTTTGAGAGATGAGGAAAGAAAAAAATAAATCGTGGCTCGTTTTTTTTTTTTTTTTTTTTTTTTTTAAAGCCTGTTCCTGTAGTCCCGCTCCTAGAATTCTATTTTCTGGTTTGTGATGGCACTCTAGTTTTAATGCTCACAGCTCTGAGTTGACCAGAAAGCTGTTTGTGTGGGGTTTTTTTTTCTTCCAGGATGAGCGTGTCATCCATAAAAAATGTCAATTATGAAGTAGCAGTGAGTGTTGCTATGCTGTTGGGTTATATCTGCGTAATAGATGTGGTTTTCTTCATATTCTGGGTTGCTCTCTCTCTCTCTCTCTCCCTCCCTCTCTCTCTCTCTCTCTCTCTCACACACACACACACACACACACACACACTTTCTGTCTAGCCCTCAAAAATGAAGTGGAGGAAATGAGAAATACCTAACTGTAATATTTGCACAAAAAAAAAAAAAAAAAAATGAATATATATAATTGGGTCTGGTGTTATTTAACTTAATTCTTACAGAAACTCAAGAGAACTCAAGTGAAACGCTTTCCTCTTCCAAAAAATATATGCAAATGGAAGACGTGTGATTTGACGGGAGCTCGGGCGCTATGAAAGCCGCGCTGATAATGGCGACTGATTGCCACATGGCAATCATATTCAAGTGATGCCCCAGGAATCACTCGGCAATGATTAGACGACACAGAAATGACTAAATTACTGGAGACTGCTGTCTGCTGCTCGTAGCTCATAGCTCACTGCCTCCGTCTTCCCCGTTACTCATTCTTCAGTTCTATTGTCCCCATCATTCAGAGAAAAGAACTGCACCCCGCTTCGTTTCATGTCTCCCGAAGGAAAAGCTTCAGTGAGAAAACACCCTGTCAGTACAAGCTTACAGAGAGCCAGGATGTAAATTTAGGATTTAGGACCTGATCCAGTGCAACATCTGAGCTAGTGTATTGTGTGAGGTAATGATGAGGACAGCCCAGGATCCGCGCGTCCCGTTCTCTCACGTTATACTAAACATGTGGAACTGTACGTGAAGCTTTGAGATAAAGCTGTTCGAGGAAAAAAAAGCTCGGGAAGGTGTGACGAGGAGGAGGGAGAAGCCAGATTGTGATACCTGGCACTGATTTGGCTAATCAGCGGGAGAGAGAGCGCTGGAAGTGCCCTAAAGGCGGCGAGAGCTGCACGTGCACGTGGTTTATTTTACGTCAGAGCTTGGTTTATGATTAAACTTTGTTTGTATCAAGCTGGTCCCTGCATCCTCTTTGCCCTGCTTTAAAGTTTGTTAGAGAAGGTTATAGAAGGGATCAGCAACAAACCTTCAATAGGAGCAATGGAAATGCTACTATGGCAAAATATGGCACAACACAGACATTACCAAGATCAGGTCATCCTTCCAAATGGGCAAGAAGGGCAGTTGGAGAAGTGTCCAAGACGCCAGATACGACACTGAAGGAGCTACACTCTCTGAAATAGGAGAACCTGTGTAGATCTCAGCAATATGATCAGCTCATCACAGATCTGGCCTGTATGAGAGAGTGTCCAGAAGTGAACCACGCCCGAACAAGGCTAAGATCAAGGCATGCGTGTAGTCTGTCAAAGCCACGTGATAAAATCCGAGCGCATTTTGCACTTGTATTTATTTTATTTTATTTTTAGCCGTTTGGTCTTAAAGCAAAGTATTTCTTTTCGGTTTTCATGAACCGCTGCTCTTCACAAGCAATTCCCGTCTGGTTTACAGGCCAGTGAATGTATTTAGGAATGAGATTTGTTAATTTTGCACTCCTGGCTGTGGAACAAGTGCGGACGCATGGATTTTTTCTTTTCTGTTTCAGGTGGCTGTGCTCTCCTTTTATGATTCACAGAGGTGCCATCGATCGGCCGATTCTCACTGCGTTCTTTGTCTCAGAACGCTGCGTTCTTCCACAGAGGCACTGGCTTTGCCCTTTTAGCACGTTGAATGGAGGAACGGCATTTATAGAGTGCACCGTGCTATGAATTATTCCTTGCACACCAGACTTAGATGCCACTCATCCGTGTCATATTTACTCACCCCCAGATCCCTAGGTCGCTACAGAATAACTCGGTCTCCTCCTTACGGTTCTGCTGTATTTTTTTTTTGTGGGTTCTAACCATCGTTTGGATGATTGACGAAGAGGACGGTTGCTTTTTTGTCCTTTTATAGGACGACCCTGTCACTTAAAGTGTCTCCTTCTCCCTGGTTGGGATGTCAGTGCTCCATTTAGTTTTACTATTGGAATGTTGTTACACAAATACAGAATTTTCTTCCTGTGTATAATTAATATACATCGGGCGAACGATTAATATCGTAATTGTTTCAAATAGAAACGCAGTGATCGGCGTCTTAACCTTGTAGCAGAAAGCTAGTTTTAAAACTTTACTGCAGTTGAAGACTGGGAGCGAAAGGGAGCCAGCACGCCAAGGCAGTCTTCATACTGCCATGGATCAATTTGGTTGTCAGGGAACAGGACTAGCGTTGAACTTTTTTATGGTGTGAATTATTAATATGCGCCATTTGTTAACCAGTCAACAATTCAAATGTCACACAATATGGCTTCCTTCTCTTAATGCCTCATGGTGAGTCATTTTTATAAACAACCCTATTGTCATGCTTCACACCAAATCTGTTGTCTGGATGAGATCGCACCTCTCCACCACCCACAACTGCAGTGTTTCTTTCTCTGTGGTACTCTGTCTTTCTTGTTCTCTATTTACTGTCACTCTCTCTCTGTCTCTCTCTCTGTCCCACGCTCTCACGCTGAAAAATCACTTTCAAAATGATATTAAAGGGATTATCTTCAGAAGATCTCTTTGTCTCGTTTAAAAGTTTGAACGCTTCTGGTTGCTTGAATACAGGATAAATCAGTGCACTTCGCTTTGCATGTCGAAGGGGAGATTTTTTGGGAAAGCATCGAACAGGTGGCTTTTTTTTCTGACGTAGCATTGTTGTTTTGTCTCTTCGGCTTCAAAGGCAGTGCATTCAGAACGGAAGTCTGTCGCGTCAACACTGGCAGCGTCTAACTAGGCAACCCAGAATTCAGCACGGTCTACAGACATGGCTGCTGAGCACAACGACACCCAGACCTTCTCACGATCTCATTCCCCTGATTACCGATATCACACCTGGACTCAATCACCTGCACCACCACACTCACAATGTATAAGGACTCTCGGTAGTCACGCTCCGGGCGAAGTACGATATGCGCGGTGTCTTTTTGTAGCAGTCTATACCGAGCCGTTTGAGCACGTTTTGAACACGTTTTGACCTTGTTTTGACCTCATTTTGACCACGTTTTGACCTCGTTTTCATCTCGTTTTGACCTCGTTTTCATCTTGTTTTGACCTCGTTTTCAACTCGTTTTGATCTCGCGTTGACCTCGTTTATACCTCGTTTTGACCACGTTTTGACCACGTTTTGACCTCGTTTTGACCTCGTTTTCATCTTGTTTTGACCTCGTTTTCATCTTGTTTTGATCTCGCGTTGACCTCGTTTATACCTCGTTTTGACCTTGTTTTGACCATGTTTTGACCTCGTTTTGACCTCGTTTTCATCTCGCTTTGACCTCGTTTTCATCTCATTTTCATCTCACTTTGACTTCGTTTTGATCTCGGTTTCATCTCGTTTTGACCTCGTTTTCATCTCGCTTTGACCTCGTTTTCACCTCGTTTTCATCTCGGTTTGATCTCGATTTGACCTCGTTTTGATCTCGCCTTTGACCTCGTTTTGATCTCGCCTTTGACCTCGTTTTGATCTCGCCTTGACCTCGTTTTGACCTCGTTTTGATCTCGTTTTGACCTTCATGTTTTTGTTCTTGCCTGCCATTGTTTATCCCGTTTGTACATTGCCAGACCCTTGCCTGTTTTACTGACGTAATGTTATTGGATTACATCTTTGTTCTATTTACCAAAATTGATTAAAACCATCGAGTACCTACACTCGCATCCTCAACTGCGTCCGGACAAAGCCCTCATCCTTGTCTGCCCTTTACAAAACCTGAGATGTCTGAAATTTAAAGCAAAAAATGGAAATGTTATGCATGTAACATTGTCTATTGCAAAAATAAATATCATTCTATATTCAGTAGTAATCAAGAGATAGATGCCACAAAGGCAAAGATGACTGTAGACCGACTCATTCCCTATTTTATTTATTTCTTTGTAATGTATGATTTTATAGGTTCATATATGGAAAAGGGACTCCTGAAGCACGGAGTATATTTTATGTTCTGCAGTAGCACATACATTATTACAAACGTTGACATATATTGCCAATTATATATATATATGTATATATATATTATTTACAATATATTTCTGTTTTCTAAGGGGTTTGTTCCTCTGTCATTTTTCACCACACACTCTTTTCTGCTGTCTCCATAGTCGGGCGAAGGACGGAGCCGCCTCTGGGTGTCGCATTAAAAGAGCATAGCCCTTCTAAAACTGATTTTCCTGAATCACGAATCGACATGCACTTAGCTCATCTCACTAATTAACATGACGAATGAGTTGTTTAAAAATGTGGCCAAGTTCAACAATACTTCCATTGTTGCTGGGTAGCCAGAAGTCAGCCTGCCTCTGCCCCCATTCCCCTGTCTCTCGCTCTCACTTTGTTGTATATTTGTAATATACCAGCTAATTTGATGTGTAGTATATTTTGATGTGATGTGTATGTGCAGGTGGGTAGACATTGAGAGGTTTATAGTTCGAAGTCAGTCTGACATGGGGATTAATACCTGTCAACTAATTGAATGGAAAAGGGAGAGATCTTTCTACAGAGCAAAAACAATATGTTCCCTCTAGACCTTTGAAGAGAAAGAGACAGGAATGTCAGACGCTTCAGGAAAGGCTCAACACTATTGTCTTCTATCTCTTTTTTTTTTTTTTTTTTTTTTTACACATTTTCAGTCCTGAACAAAACGTTTCTTATTTCGTGCTATCTCTCTCTGACTGGATGCTGCATTTGTGCTGCTATTGTTGTTTGGACATAATCGATTAATTGTCGAAAATAGTCATTAAATAGATTTATGAAATAATAGAAGTTTGGGAGAAAGGCCATGCCTGAAACATCTCCTTCCTATCTATCTAACTATATATTCCCATCACATGACCCGTGTGTATGCCCATTTTGGGGCCTGGCTGTCTAACATTAAACACCTGCTGCACACAACTCTAGGTGTAAGAGTACAATTACTAATAAGAGCTAAACGATTACTTTCCATACTGCTGTTAATTGAAAGCATAGATGGTATGTATTGTGAGAGACTAAACCATTTTGAATTGAAAGGTGGTGGTGGAGTTTTTGGGGGTTAGTTAATGCTGATAGAGAAGTTTATTTCACTCTTGGGCCCTCAGTATGGGAACACACTTTAGATTGCCTAGTGTTAATATTTTCCTGTTATGTGAAATTGCTTGGTTTACAACTACAGGGGGATAGCGATGGTGTACACCGTGAAAAGTGCATATGTAAGAATGACGAATGGCGCTGGAGCTTGAACGGTTATCAATAAGATTGTCATTTTCTTTGTGATTTATCCTGAACTGTTTCAGCCCCTTTCTTAGCATATCTGGCCTTGGCATCATCTGGTCCCGGCCTCCTGCAGAATCCTTCAAATGCAATTTCATCTGCAGCCAAAATCTAATCAGCCATCACCCACCGTGTGCGAAATCATTTCGAGTTTAATCCAGATAACTGTTTTGAGGACAATTCTGCTGACAAACACTCACACAGGAATATACTGTATAACCTGCTCTATAGTATAAGAATAGAAAAAAAAAAATTCTTTATTATAAGAATAAGAAAAAAAGGAATGAGAATAATCATTTGTATAGCACGTTATATATCAGGGCTTTGCATAGGGTATATTTATATTTATTATTCGTTTACATGTAGCATTACATACTGCACATCTACATTTCGGATGCCATACAAAAGGAATACAGACAAACAAATAAAAATTTTTTAAAAACCATAAAATGTAAACATTTTAAATAAGTGTCACTCTTCATCCATTAACAATGTGATGTGTGCCCCATAAGTCTCCTTTTTAACGAGCGATCTGGGAATCGTTGTGGCATATGGGAAAGAAGATTGGACTCATCAAGTGTGGAGAGTGTGCTCCCGCCTCTTCAATGAGACCCAATCTAGTTACCTTGACGTAATCGTCTACGGGTGCGCACCAGTGACTACTTTACAGCATCACCTTAGTGGTTTAGTAAATGTGAACATCACTGAGGAGTGGAGAAGGAACAAAATGATGGTGAGCTTGAAACAGAAGACATTTGGTCATGGTCTTTGCCTACGAAATTGAGGTTATTTGAAGCATCAGTGAACAGTAAAAGCAGCCAAAGTGGTAGAGAAGCATTAGAAGTTTATATCTCAGAAAGAACAACGTAAACATGACTGTTTCTATTCATTTATTGGATTGAGAATCTCTGATTGTTACAGTCAGGAGGTTGTGAGCTCACTGTTTAGCCCATACTGGTAAATACCTAAACTGAGGCAGCATGAGTTATAGTGGATGTTCATACATTGGAGTTTGACACATGAATGCATGTCTGAAATCATACAGACATAAATAGTTTGAATTTTTATAGTTCTCTAATTACTCTTGGAAATGTATGGAATTATTTCATCTTTCATTTGTAGTTAAAGGAGGAACACAATTTTATATATATATATATATATATATATATATATATATATATATATATATATATATATATATATATATATATATATACCGATCAGACATAACATTAAAACCACTGAGAGGTGAGGTGAATAACATTATCTCGTTACAATGGGACCTGTCAAGAGGTGCAAGAGATAGCACAGCAAGTGAACAGTCAGTTCTCAAAGTTGTTGGAAAGATCTGAGTGACTATGACAAGGGGAAAATTGTCATGGCTAGACGACTGGGTCAGGGCAGCTCCAAAACCGCAGGTCTTGTCGAGTATGCGCTGGTTAGTACCTAGCAAATTTTTCTAAGGAAAGACAACCTGTAAATTGGCAGAATGATCATGGCCGCCCAAGACTCACCGATGCACGTGTTGAGAGAAAGCTAGCCCTTCTGGTTTGATCCCACAGAAGAGCTACGGTAGCATGGGACTGCGTCGAGTGCCCATGCTGACCCCTGTCCACTGCCAAAAGCGCCTACAATGGGCACGTAAGCATCAGAACTGGACCGTGGAGTAATGGAAGAAGGTGGCCTGGTCTGATGAATCACGTTTTCTTTTACTCAAAGTGGGCAGCCGGGGTGCCAACGCTTCAGGATGCCATCTCACCAGGATGCACTATGGGAAAAGGCGTTCTGGCAGAGGAAGTGTGAAGTTCTGGCCAATGTTCTGCTGGGAAGTCTTGGCATTCATGTGGATGTTACTTTGACACGTACCACCTACCTAAACATTGTTGCAGACCAAGTACTTCATGGCAACTTTATTCCTTAATGACAGTGGATCTTTCAACAGGATAATGCGCCGTGCTAGACCAAACAAGTCCGATCCACGGTCCGATCCTCGCAACTTACAGGATTTAAAGGATCTGCTGCTAACGTCTTGGTGCCAGATACGTCGTCCGAAAAATCGGATATAGTCAACCAATCGGAATTGGCCATCAAGACCTGCAGTGTAAATGCAGCCATGGAGACAGGGCTAGCACACTGTCCATTGCTGATTTTTTATGCGTATTGAATCACACAACACTATACACATCGTTCAACCGTCTCTAGTATAAGCTTGTTAAGCCAATGGACAAAGCTACAGTGTTTAATCCAAGCACTTCTTCAATGATGCCTAACAAAGGGGTTCTCTCAAGTTGGTGGCAAAAGATTTACAACTAGAATATAAAAATTGATTTCCCATTGCATGTATTTCTTGTATTTCCAGAGGTAAATGATTCAAATTGGTATGGATCCATGCTTTGATCCTGTGCAGAGTTTTCCATGTTCTTCCTATGTCCGCGTGGGCTTCCTCTGAGTTCTACGGTTTCTTTCCACCTCCACCTGGCTACTTGAAACTGCCTGTAGGGTGTTAATGAATGTGAAGGTGTGTGTGCATCCCACCCGGTGATATTCCCGGCCTCACGCTCGGTGTTCTGGGATAGACTCCAGATCCACTGCGACCATGGCCAGGGTAAAGTTGTTACTGAAATGTAATGAACAATGACACTCTACTTGACCATCCCAAACGTTTAGTAACCATCGACGTGAGTATGTAAGTATACTTTCAGGGTATGCCATTCAATTCATTTACAGTTTATGACGTTGTAACAACCCTTTTTTTATTTTATTTTATTTATTTATTTATTTTTTAAACACATACACCTAAAATATGTCAAATAGCTGCAGCTAAAAGTTTCTTTTTACCTTTGGCTTGCCATATTTGATGCTTTTGGCAGCACATAAAGTGAAACGTGTATATTCTGTGTGTCCATGTGATAAAATCTGGCCAGTAGATGATTAATGACAAGGATTTTTCAGTTCATATGGACACTGTTGAATCTAGCTTAAACATTACTAAAAGAGCAGGGGGTTTGCGCTGAAGGTATTCATCACTGTGCTCCTTCTCTGATTATTTCTTCTTTTTTTTTGATGAATGATTCTATTTACTTTTTTTATTCATTTACATGTGATTCATTTTCATGTGATTCATTTTCATGTGATCCATTTACATGTGATTCATTTACATGTGATTCATATTCATGTGATTCATTTACATGAGATTTCATATTCATGTGATTCATTTACATGCGATTCATTTACATGCGATTCATTTACATGTGATTCATTTTCTCTGATTATTTCTTTGGTAAAAAAAACAAAACAAAACAAAACAAGTGAGATCAGTTAAACTTTCTTCCAGAATTTGGACATAATAAACAAGGATCATTAGTCATGCATGAAAGAATATGTACCAACACAGTGCATGCCTGAAGTCAGCCTCAGAAGAGTCAGCGTAATTGCCCGCTCCTGTCACACTGCACCTTAATAAGCATGAAAAAAATGAGGAGCTGGTTTAAAAGCCTAAAATGTTCACTTTCTTGGCTGTTGTGTTCCGTTAGTTTATTTATTTATGTTTGCCTGGTTTTGAACCGCTTGCTGTTGTCTTCAGTCTCTTTTCCCTTTCTGTCCTATAGCCGTGCACTTCTTTGACTTGACGTGGCACCTGAAGCCGTCGGAGGCGCATCTGTATGAGAACAGCATCAGCAAGGAAAATTTGGGCTCAAAGATGAGTGCCATCACCCCACTGGACAAATACAGCAGGGACAAGATCCAACGAGGCCCCAAAGGAGGTCGGCGCACATATAATTCCCTCTTTATGTCTCCATGCCTTCTTGTCTTCAAGGTCACATCAGCCCATTTGATGCATCGTTTCATTCCGTGTACATGTAATAAGAAGTGAGCAAAAGATGGGCAAAAGTGCTCCCTGTAGTCTAGTTGCCGATATTCTATGATAGCAACATTACTTGTCAAACACAGACGTGTCCCTGCAAAACAAACACGCTGAAAACGTTTGAGAACCACTGCTTTAAATAATTCAATACTCCAATACCTCTGCTGTTGGATTAAGGAGCTAGGCTGCTCTCTGGAGTGAGGGAAATGATGGATATTGTAGTAAAGCCAAGCACTTTTAAATCAGAAGCTCAAGTCTGAGATGATTGTGAATTTATTAGAAATGTTAACGTAATTGCTTAATCTTGTTACCACCACCAGCATGGGAAAGAGTATTAGGAATTCAAGTCAAGTGGGGTTTTTCTGTCATTCCTCTATATAGCTTGTATACATTGGATTGAAATGTTTCTTCGTGACAGAAGTCTTTACGGTGATCTTATTGCCGAGCCTCTAATTGGGAAGGGGTGGGGGTGGGGGGGTTGGGTTGGGTTAGGAGGCTGTAATATAATCGGAGAATTCAAAGTTGAATGTGAATTAAAGGTAGACCGCCTGGATTTGCAGAGAAAAGGAATAGTATATAACGTTAGAAGCATGCATGCATGCATGGTAAAGGTACTGTATAGGTCACAAAACATTGCTAACGTGGCTAATAATGAACGAAAGCGAGTGAAGGGAGGTACATCGATACGATACGTTTTGCATGAGAGTATCAGGCGTTTGTAATTCATTAATTCATTCATTTGTTTAACAATTCATCTTCAGTAAGTGCTTTATTCTGGTCAAGGTCATGGTGGATCCAGAGCCTGTCCTGGGAATACACCCTGGATGTAATCCCACCTCTCATTCATCACAGGGCACCACACACACACACAAATTCACAAACTCATTCTGTCTTAGGGGAAATTTAGAGTAGCCAGTCCACCTACAAGCATGTTTTTGGGAATAACCCCGTCGAATCAGGGACCTTAGAGCTGTGAGACAGCAAGGTTAAATGCTGCACCACCATATTAGTGTTCATTTTGACAGTTATTCATTTTTTATTTATTTAGTTTAATCTTAATTAAATCATTTCAGGTACGTGCACACAGCTTTATCCATATCTGTTAAAAGACTTTTGGCTCCGTTAAGACTCCGTTGAATTCCCTGAGGTGGTCTGATTGGTGCTGTGAGGACGTGCGCCGATAGAGAAGCGTTCCCATTGGCTGCAGGCTGTAGGTATTATATTTTGTTAAAGAAATGAACACTACACCGTATTTAATTTGCAATATGTCTCCAGGACAGTCTTTAAACCTGCTTGAAAGTTTGCGAACCCTTTAGAATGTTGTCAATTTCTACATAAATATGACCTAAAACATTGTTAGATTTTCACACGAGTCCTAAAAGGAGATAAAGAGAACCCTTTTAAACAAATGAGACAAAGATATCATACTTGGTCACTTATTTATTAAGGAAAATGGTCCAATATTACATGTCTGTGAGTGGGAAAAGCGTGTGAACCTTCAGTATCTGGTGTGACCGCCTTGCGCAGTAATAACTGGAACTAATCATTTGGGGTGACTGTCGACCATCTGCACATCGGCTCGGAGGAGTTTTATCCCGTTCTTCAGTACAGAACAGCTTCGACTCTGGGATGTTGGTGTGTTTCCTCACGTGAACCGCTCGCTTCAGGTCCTTCCACAACATTTCTATTGGATTAAGGTCAGGACTTTGACTCGGCCGTTCCAAAACATTAACTTTACTCTTCTTCGACCTTTGATAAAATGACTTGTGTGCTTAGGGTCATTATCTTGCTGCATGACCGACCTTCTCTTCAGATTCAGTTCACATACAGACATCCTGACATTTTCCTTTAGAATTCGCTGGTATCATTCAGAACTCAGTGTTCCATCCATAATGCCAAATCATCCTGGAGCAGATGCAGCAAAACAGGCCCAAAACGTGGTACTACCACCACCATGTTTCACAAATGGGATAAGGTTCTTATGCTGGAATTCACTAGTTTCCTTTCTCCAAATATAACACTTCAACATTCAAACAACAACAAAAAAAAGTTATATTTTGGTCTCATCCAATCACAAAACATTTTTCCAATAGCCTTCTGGCAGGTCCACATGAGTCAGGTGAGTCACGTGTGTCTGTGTCAAGAAAAAGGTTTTGCAACTTTCCAGCAACACCGTGTGTGTGTATATATATATATATAATTTCAATCTTTAGTCCACTCTTTCCCTAAGCTTACTAGACAATCATGGATATTACATAATGTCGTGAATGCAATCCAAGGCCACTGCAGTCTGAAGACGTTCAGTCGTTAAGCATCTTCATTCATTTCCATTCACACTACATGATAATTAGATTTGGTTTTAATCAGGGTGCCAGTTCATTCCCTGTACAAGAGAGCCCAAGAACTAATCTTCTAGTTTGTACATGATGCACAAAAAAAGGTCCATGTGCTTTGGTGACCTTGATGTGGAAGAACTTGAGTAACCTGTACAGAGCCCGGACCTCAACCCCTCTGAACAACACTGGGATTGTTACGACCCAGTCTAGGGTTACGTCGCACACCTTAAATAAAGGCGAGGGGAAATGTAAAGTATAGGAGTATGTGGTGTCCGAGCTTCAGCAATTCTAAGCTGTTGGCACTGGCTTCCGTCGCTGTTAAATACTGTCGCTCATTGCTAAGGTCATCTGCGGGACAGAAGCAGCACACAAAGCTGATGGAGCAGCATCCAAGGCAGGACAGGAAGACCCGGACTGGAGTCTGGAACACAAAACATACTAAACATACCCGTGGAATACCGCGAGTTGTAACAGAAAAACAGAAGAATATCACATCTATTGATATATCTGTTGAATAAATGGTTGAAAAAGCTCATTTTCCGTGTGGTTTTGTTCACGTATATATGTAACTTGATTACATTTAATATGATTTTATGTTTAATCTAACACACTGATAAATGGGTGTGACCTATCCTTCTTTTAGGATATGTAAATGTTTAATCACCTGGCCAGTGGTTCTAGTACGTAGAATCATATAAAAGGTTTAAGCTGGCTTTAATGGATGATTTTAGGGTCATCCAAAGGGGGGGAATTATGAAATATATTTCCTTATTTTCCATGATTATGATTCAATCATTTGAATCATAATTCAAATCTTACGTTTTTGGGTCTTTGGGTTTCTGTCCTTGATTGCGTCTTTCTCGAGGTGTTCCGTCTTTTGTCTTATATTTTTCTCTTATGCCTTCCTTAGCTAGCCTGGGGTACGTTGCTTGCACGTACAGCTCAGTATAAACGCCAATTGTATCCAATTTATCTCTGGACTAAGATTGAGACTACGAAACGCTGTCGTGCCCCGGGTGTCTCTGCACGCGTAATAAATCATCTCTTTGACTGTACCCTGGCTCTTGGTCTCCTGATTCTCCAAACATCCTACTTCTGGTGAAGCTGAAGCCTTTTAATCATCGAGAAAAGATTTACATCAGTTCTTTAAGAACGTTACCGTCTTTCGACTTAATTGTGGTGATATATCCGAGAAACATTCGTTAGACCGCAATCTAAGGGTCGAGTAAACGGCTCGGCCTAGTCCCGTTAAAATAGTTTGCTTAAAATGCTTCATAATGGCGTTCATATCTTTTTTCAACAAGCTCAAATTGAAGCCTAACATCCTCATCATAACTTCGTTGTAAAAGACCATCTAATGCCAAAAGTTTATACTCCAAATCGTGTAATCTAGATGAACGAGCCTTGCTTATGTTGGAAGCATAGCCTCTAGTAAAATCCCTAATAAACCCTTTAACAGCATCCCAAAGTATCCTCGGATTCATCGACTGAGCCTGTATTTATAACGACAGAGTCTGTTAGTAGACTTGCGAATTTGGTTTCGAATGCTTCATCATGGAGAAGTTTTACATCGAAACTCCTTCTAGGGGTTTAGAACTTATCAAAACTTATTAAAGCAGTCACTGCTTTATGGTCGGAAAATGCCACTGGCAATAAGCCAGTCTTCATTAACTTATCAAATACACTTTATTTTAATGCACAATTTTATTGTTCATTTTCTCATATGTTTAGTACAGTACGAATACTATACGAACAGTATAAGGGATCTTTACTCGGTATGTAACTTTGACTGGAATGTTACTGACCTGAACTACAGAGTTTTGTTCTGGCTGCACTGTTCAGAGGCCAATGCGAAAGGAAGAAAATATCTCCTTTACCACAGGCACACTCAGTGGCCCTCAATACCTTGTAGTAAGGTGGATAGAAAATAAACAGCGTTGATAAATCACCTCGCCTTGACTGAGGTCTTCTGCTGCCGTATATTTTCTTGGAGCGTATAATGTTGTGGCAGGGGAAGGAGATGGCTAACAATTAAGTAGAGCTAACAAAAAGGCTCGAGGCGGTTAAATTTACTCGAGCACAATAGTGCGGTCCAGGAGATGAATTTAGTGGGCCTTGCCAGTGAGGATTTTATGGCCTACTTTAAAGGAGACAAAAGAGTTCAGTCAGCCGGTTAATTCAAAGGCTTAATTACCTCAGTTGGGCATGGGACTACCGCCAGCCACACATAATGCCGCATTCATGTCACAATTACCATATTTACAAGTTAAAGAGTGAAACTATTCATATCAACCTTAGTGGGAAATCTGCGTAGGGATTTGTAGAACTTTCTGACAGCTTATGTGTAAAACCACAGCAGTGCAGCAACTATACTGACAGTCCATCTAATTTCTTCAGTACGCCGCAAAACCCTGTGGAATAAAATGCGAAAATGAAACAATTAAGCACGTAATAGAAAATAAAGAAATATTTGCTTTTGCATCTAGGTGTCACAGAACAACAACAAAAAAAAGCATTTTAAATTAGAAATCAGTGCACGCTTTCGCCTCAATCAGAAGCAAAAGTCAACGTGTTCTTTAAGACGAGTATATGCCTAATAATTAGAGCACAACTGTCGTGTGGAATTTAACCTCCATCTTGTGTTTGAAGTGAACAAATGTTGTAACTTATCTGCCAAGTTCTCCTACATGCCTAGCTAAATCGTACATCATCTCTTGACTTCATTTGACAGGCATGCAGTTTAAATAAGATCAACTAAAGCAGAGATCTTATTGATTTATGTTGTGTGTATTTGTGTGTGTGTGTGTTTGTATGTGTGTGGTAGATAAGTACCAGCGAGGGTGGGCCCTAGAGCATGAAGAGGTGGACATTGGGACCCAGGTGGTGCAGGTGATCCCACCCGGGCTGTTCTGGCGCTTCCACATGGCTGTGCATCGCCCAACTTATATCAAATTCAACCTTTCCGTCTCTCAAAACGCTTTACTTGGCATCTACGGAAGGCGGAACATCCCACCCACGCACACGCAGGTACGGTAAGGCGTCTCCAATTATCCTTCCAGAACGTTTATTCCTGCAACAGCTCCCTACGGGGAATGTTACAAAAAGCACCGGTTTCATCGTCATCTTTCATTATCCATGTGTGGAATGTGCAAGCGTCAGTCATGCAGTTTTCAGGATTCAACACAATAAGAAAAGAGATGGGGGGGTGGATGGGATGGGGGGCATTAATACAGCACTGTCAATCATGAGTATTTAATAGATTAGAAGTGCAGGAAATAAACCCTTCCTCCTGACATTGTTGTTCTGAAGGTATAAAAGTCAGGGCACCAGTAACAAAGCCAGTAACAGAAGTAGGAGAGAAAAATAACTCATTCTGTCTACTAGCTTGCCTCATCACGGAGGAAATAAGCAAAAGCTAGTGACACGTGTGAGGTCAGGCGCAGCCGGCTGCCTGAAAGGACAGTCATAGCCCACTTATCTGGTGATTCAGTGTGTGTGTGTGCCTGTTCAGGACCCAGCCCTCGTTATCTCAACTACCACCATGAGAAAAGACCATGTCACATGGCCAAGTTAGAGCCCTGTCTAGACAGTTTCAACCCCGCATTTGCTGCAGTCATTGTCTCAGCTTGTGTATTCTGAGCACGGTCACCAATCTCTTGAGTTGAGTGAGTGAATGAATGAGTGAGAGAGAGAGAGAACGAGAGAGAGAGAGTGAGTGAGAGAGAGTGTGAGTGAGAGAGAGAGAGAAAGTAACAGTAACTGCTCAAATGTAATAAGGGGCTATGGGATATCAATTAACCACGAAACTGCAAATTAAAAAAAGGTCTGGAAAGAAAAGACATAGAAGGAATTTTTTTGATTCATCACACCAATCTCATGCTATTTTAAATTGGCTATACAGATCAGAGTGCTTCCCCGTGGTGGGTTGTGCCGAACCATCATGTTCAGGGTTGAATTGGGATTTAGAAGCTTCTTTGATGGGTTTCAACAATATTGGAACCGTGCTATTGAATGGATGCGTCTTTATACGGCCTCTCAACTTCAATATCAAGGAAATATGATCGGAACTTGAGACTTCCAAAGAGATCCAATGTCCAAAGAGCTTCATTTATTTAACAGAAACTCTCGAAAGAGTTTGGACTCCACCTATCTACAGTCAGACAGTTTGTGTACACATGGAGGAAATTCAAGACCGGTGTTACCATGCCCAGGAGTGGAGACCAATAAAGATCACTCCAAGAGCAAGACGTGTAATAGTCCATGAGGTCACCGAGGAACCCAAATTAACTTCTAAGCAATTAAAGGCCTCTTCTGACTTTAATGTTCATGAGTCCACCATTAGGAGAACACTGAACAATGGTGTGCATGGCAGGATTGCATGGAGAAAGCCACTGCTCTCCAAGAAGAACATTGATGGCTTAGTGGTTAGCACGTTCACCTCACACCTCCAGGGTCGGGGGTTTGATTCCCACCGTGGCCCTGTCTGTGTGGAGTTTGCATGTTCTCCCCGTGCTGCGGGGGTTCCCCCCAGTCCAAAGACATGCATGGTAGGCTTATTGGCATGTCCAAAGTGTCCGTAGTGTGTGAATGGGTGTGTGCATGTGATGGTGCCCTGCGATGGATTGGCACCACGTCCAGGATGTACCCCGCCTCATGCCTGATGCTCCCTGGGATAGGCTCCAGGTAGGCTCCGTGACCCTGAAAAGGATTAAGTGGTATAGAAGATGGATGGATGGTGTTTTATTTGGAGAAAGGAAAATTACTGCATTCCAGCATAAGCATCCATATCCCATCTGTGCAATGTGGTGAAGGTAGTATCATGACTTGGGCCTGTTTTGCTGCATCTGGGCCAGGTCAGCTTGCCATCATTGATGGAACAATGAATTCTGAATTATACCAGTGAATTATAAAGGAACTGACTCTCAAGAGAAAATGGGTCATGCACCAAGGCAGCGTCCCCAAGAACACACGAGTCGTTCTACCAGAGAACGGTTAAAGAAGAGTAAAGTTAATGTTTTGGAACGGCCGAGTCAAAGTCCTGACCTTAATCCAATAGAAATGTTGTGGAAGGACCTGAAGCAAGCAGTTCATGTGAGGAAACACACCAACATCCCAGAGTCGAAGCTGTTCTGTACTGAGGAACGGGATAAAATTCCTCGGAGACGACGTGCAGATGGTCGACAGTTACCCCAAACGTTTAATTACAGTTATTACTGCACAAGGAGGTCACACCAGATACTGAAAGCAAAAGGTTCACATACTTCTGTCACTCACAGACATCATTTTCCTCGATAAACAAATGACCATGTATAATATTTTTCTCTCATTCATTTAATTGAGTTCTTTTAGGACTTGTGTGGAAATGTACTGTTGTTTTAGATCATATTTCTGCAGAAATACATACAATTCTAAAGGGTTCACACAATTTCAAGCACCACTGTGTGTTTTTTATCATTTTTTAGGTGAGCAAAAGTATAGGAACAGACAAGTCTTGAAGTAAATTAAAGTAAATAACACTAAATAGATTATTTGGTTGCATGTTCCTTGCTTGCAATTTCTGCATCAAGATCTGGTGATTGACTTGGCCAGTCTAAAACCTTCCACTCTTTCCTGCCACATATTGTAAAAACAACTCTACACCCAGAACCTTAAGAACCTGTTAAGGACCTAATTTGTCCTTTATCTCATTGCCACACTTCTTCCTAAAGCCGCAACTTTCAAGGAGATGAATCAAAATGTTCCGAAAGTTCCTCTACATCATGTATATGTTTATTCTGACTTTCCTTCATCCCTCCCTTCAGTTTGACTTTGTGAAGCTCCTGGATGGAAAGCAGTTGATCAACTTGAACTCTGAGCAGAGGAACCTGCAGCTTCACTCCCTGCAGGAAACAGGCTTCATTGAGTACATGGACCCTGGAACGTGGTACTTGGCACTTTACAATGACGGCAAGAAGGTGGAACAAGTCTTGCTTCTGAGCACCACTATTGGTAAGGCTACCAAATAGCATTAGCAAGTTGTAATTCTTCTGGTTTTTTCCTTGTTATTTATTTGTCCAGCTTTTAAATAAATGAGACAATAGCTCTATGGCAACTGAACGTATTACTTCATGAAAAGTCTGTGAATGAGCAATCTCTTAAGTAGTGTTTTGGGAATGCCGGTGTGATTGGGAACAGGTGTGTGTGATCAGTCCTCAGGGGAAAGTGACGTGTCAGTGTGTTCCGTTGGGAGTTGCAGTCGTCGGCCATGTTTGTAGTTCGTGGTGCATTCTGGGAAATTGAGTTGCTAGTTTGCCGTGACGTTTAGTTTGCTTGTCAATTGAAGAGTGGATCAAATCATAACCTGATACATCTGAAGGCAAACTTGGACTTTTTATCTTCCAGGAAATTTTCCTTGTTGTAAATCATTTGAAACAATGGTCGGCGAATATCATGACAGCCCTGGGCAACAGAAATGAACATTAACCTTTTATTCTCACGGAAAATGGTATACGGTATCTGTGTAGTCAGGCAGTTTAATCAGCACCTTCGTAAGGTGCATACGTCTGGTGGATGTATCATCTTCATGATACATTCCCATTGTGTTCAGCCATCATGGCTCTTCCCCGAAGGACGTCAAAAACAAGATGTTGGGGGGGAGGGCGGGGGTGTCTTGAAATTTTCACATACTACTAAGTTTTAATAGTGCAAAATAGTTTGCATTGCTCAGTCTATCTGAAAAGAAAATGTCTATCAATTTGACCACCCCTAAAATAGGTCATACTATCGCCAATGCATGGGTGCACCGAGCAGGCTAAACGCGTGAAATACCAGGCAGTTGTGCACTCTGTCGTCCGAATGCAGCGGAGATAGTACGGGAGATACCATAAGTGTTTGAAAGACACTTTTTACTGGATAATAAATGTCATAACCTAAATATAGTTGTATCTCAAGCATTAATCTCCTGCACTTTTTATCAAACTGAAATGCTTATGGTGAAATGATTGTACCCATTGTCTTGAGGTCACTTGAGTGACCTGGCTCGAGTGTCAATGAAGCAAGCTGATAAAATACTGTTAATTACGACGGCATACGACTCTGAATTTGAGCGTAATATATACAGTGGGGGGAAATATGTATTGGAAGCATCAACATTTTTTTCAGTAAATATTTTTCCAATGAGACTATTTACATGAAATTTTCACCAGACTTTGGTATTAACTCAAGAAATCCACACATGTAAAGAAATCCAAACATTAAAGTCCATGAACGAAGTTATGTGTAATAAAGAGAAATGACACGGGGAAAAAAGTACTGAACACGCTAAACGAAACGTATTTAATACTTAGTGGAGAAGCCTTTCTTTGTAATGACAGCTTCAAGACGCTTCCTGTATGAAGAAATTAATGGGACGCAGTATTCAGGTGTGATTTTAGCCCGTTCTTCTAAACATATCGTCTTTAAATCTTGTTCAATTGGATTCAAGTGAGGTGATTGACTGGGTCATCAATCTGTTTAGCAACAGTAAGGTTGTCAAGGTCTTGGGAGAGCTCTTTTCTTTTACCCATCATGAGATGTTTCTTGTGTGACACCTTGGTAACGAAAAGCCTTTTTATAGACCATCAATTTACTAACCAGCTGATATTAATTTGCACAGATAGGAGGTATAATTGCTTTCTAACTACTTACGGATTTCAGCTGGTTCCTTGCCTTGGAGAACTGCTTTTTCTTAGTGTGTTCAATTCTTTTTTCCCCGTATCATTCCACTTTATTACACAACTTTATTTATGGACTACATACATATATATATATATATATATATATATGTACCCGAAGAACAAGGATAGAGACAGACTCATGGTTGAAGATAGTTTGCGTCTTTCCTCAGCCCTACTCAGCCATGACTGGACCGCTGTGCATCCTCTATCAAAGCCCAACCATCCCACTGAGTGAATAGTACGCGACATTTGGGGGGTTGGGGGTCATTCTTAAAAAGTGGGTCGCACTCCCAAACAGTTAAAGAACCGCTGGTTTAACCATCACAATTTGGCCCTTGTCAAAGTTTCTCAGATCCTTACACTTGCCCATTTCTCCTGCTTCCAGCACATCGACTTCAAGAACTGACTGTTCACTTGCTGTGTAATATATCCCACACCTTGACAGGCGCCATTGTAATGACATACTCAATGTTATTCACTTCACCTTTCAGTGGTTTTAATGTCATAGCTGATCGCTGTGTGTATCATTAGTCATCTGCCAGTGCAAAATGCTTCTTGGCTTCTCGTAGGAGCTGGCTATTACTTCTATTTTTATTTTCCCTCTTGTGTGTGGGCAACAAAAAGCACCGGGGATAAAAATATCAGTGTGCAGTTGATGTAGAAGGCTCGTCCGTGGTAGTTCTTTCTTCCTGCTGATTCAGAAACATCCCTTCTGTGTTTTTCTCCTCTCTTGTCCTGCTGTGCGCTGTTGTTTGTGTTCCTATTCTGCCCATCCATCATGATGTCCACTTTTAATGTAGGCTTTTCCTAAATGTGTGATATACATATTGGCACAGTGTTGGGAGCTGAAGTCCAGAATGATGAAGCTTTTGAAGCAGCCTGATTTTATTATGTCTAATGTCTGGTAATCAAGCCCAAGACATTGTCTAAACAGCACAAATACAAGCATTTGCTCATATTGTTTTATTGTTCATTTTGTAGCCAGTAGAGTATTGACATGTCACGATAACTAAACTTTATAAATAACTTTACATTTATAAATTAAAATGTGTCCGTGTGTATATCCAATGTTAACACCTTATTTCCCAGACTATAGCGTTTTTCTGTCCCCCTAGCAGGTGCTAAACCTTTGAAGGTGAAACCATGTCATAGTTTTCCTATTAACCCAATTAGCCTAATTAGTCAGTCTGCTGGTATTTAAGAATACATGAATAGAAATATTCAAAACAACTGACACATGAAGTAAAATCATGCATTTTATAAATATCTCAGCTGTATTGGGGCAGAGCATAGGGCTTGAAACTTTATTCCAAAACAACCACACTTGGCCTGCAGGGCAAATCAAATGTGTAACCTGATGTGGTGGGAATGGCATAGCAGGCATGTACCAGAATATAAATTAGCACAAAATATATGCGTTTCTCTGCAGTTCAAGTAGCTAAAAATAGTTTAGTTTAGTTTAGTTTATTGAATTATAGAGAACATTTTAATACAACTGATGTTGAACCTAAAGTGCTGTACATATAAAACAGAATTAAAACAAATTAAAAGACTAGACAAAAACCAAAAAAGGCCTAATGGAAAATTTACACCCTCAATTAAAACATAAAGAATACAAATAGTTCTGCAAAGAGGATTTAAACATAGTGTGGAGAGGAAGACTATTCCGAAGCCTAGGAGCAGCCACCGAAAAAGCCCGAACCTTTAGCCTCATGTAGTAATAGATTGGATGATTGAAGGGGTGAGAAGATCACAGATATACTGAGGAGCAAGTCCATGCAAAGCTTGAAAAACCTAGACGTTCTACATGCATGTATAACAGTTTCGAGGTCCTTCTTAGAAAGCATCGTCTTGATTCTAGCAATAGATCTTAACGGAAAGAAACGGCTTTTTACAACAGCACTAGTCTGCTTATCAAAGCACAGCGTGGAGTCAAAAAGGACGCCAAGGTTTTCGACACAGTCACGCACGTTAGAAGAGAGGGGACCAAGCTGACTGAGAACGGAGCCAGTGGACCAAAGGCGATTTGATTATTTCAGTTTTATCGTTGTTTAGCTGTAAAAAATTCAAGTCTATCCAGCATTTCATGTCATGCAGACAGTCGAACAAACTAGACAGAGAGCAGCTAATATTTTTTACCGGAAGATAAAGCTGAGTGTCATCGGCATAGAAATGATACGAGGAGTAGTGTCTCTCAATGATATGACCTAGAGGAAGCATATATAAAGAAAAGAGAAGAGGACCCAAAATGGAACCCTGGGGAACACCATAGGAAATTTGAACACAGGATGAGAAACACTTCTCTATTAACAGAAAAGGTTGAGGTAAGAGGCAAACCACTCCAGAACAGGCCTCTGAAACGCAGCTACATGACCGAGTCTTTGTAAAAGGATATCATGATCTACTGTGTCAAATCCTGGACTCAAATCAAGCAAGATTAAAATCCAGCAAGATTTTAATCCAGTCTTGACTCCACTGAGTCAAGACTGAGTAAGATATCATCGGTGACCTTCAACAAAGCAGATTCAGTACTGTGAAGTTCCCTGAAACCGGACTGAAATGTATCGAAAATACTAAAAGCATTCGGGTACGAAGAAATCTGAGAAGAAACTTTTCCCAAGACTTTTCAAACGAAAGATAGTTTGGAAACGGGTCTGTAATTTTTCATGACATGCTGATCGAGATGATGCTTTTTTTTTTTTTTAAACAGCGGTTGTATTATAGCATGTTTAAAAGTGCCAGGCACCACCCAATTGACTAGAGAGCTATTAATAATAGCTCAAAGCAGGAAAATCCTCTTTAAAAATATGCGAAGGCAGAACATCAGAAGGCCAGAAAGAGGACTTCATACTAGAAAAATATATCAAAGAGCTGTGAAGGAGACGCTGGTTGAAAAAGAGAAAGAACGAGTTTCTAGAGACGAATTATGAGAGGGTATGTTAGACCGACTACACTGAATTTTATGAGTAAAATGTGTTAAAAACTGATCACACGGGTCAGTAGAAATCTCGAATGGAACACTAGGAGAGGGATTTAGAAAGGCATTAATTGTACTAAAAAAAGACCTTCGGTCCTTTGTGCATTTGGTGCAATTAAATCAGACGTATTTCGACTGTGCCTCCTTAACGGCGCTCTGATGCCACTTAAGACAACTCCCTGAAGATTTCTAGTGATACCTGAAGTTTGTCTTTCTTCCATCTGCGCTCAGTTCAAATACACTCCTGCCTGAGAGTGCGAGTGGAGCTATTTAACCAGCGCTGAACTTTCTACATCACCTTGGATCTCTGTAATTTCAAGGGATCAATTGAGTCCAAGGTAGCGGTGTAGGTACTGTTCAAAAAATAAACCAATTCATCCGGATAGACACGAGAAGAGAGGGCTTTCACAACATTAGTGGTTTGGGTAGATAAATACACATCATTGAATGTCCTGGCAATAGAGGAATGAAAACATCTGGAAAAACGTGGTGAATAATAAGATTTGGGGAGAGTACAAGGCAGCACGGTGGCAAAAACCACTGGACAATGATCAGAGAGTTGCAGTGTTGCAGATTTCAAGATTAGACACTGAAAAACCAAGTGAGAGTGAACACTTAAGTCCAAGGTGTGACCCTTTTGGTGAGTGGGTCCAGAAAGAAATTATACAAAGTTAAGTGGGTCCATAAGACAAAGAAACTCTTTGACCAAGGGGTTAGACTGGCAGCAGACATGGATATTAAAGCCACCCAGAATCAGAAGTCTATCATAGTGTGACATCCGGGAAGCCAGATGAAATCCTTATCGACATTAGGTAGCCGTAAACCAGGGCGCAAAGAAAGGAGGTAGTGAGATCAACCTTGAAGAGCTGCGGCTCAAAGCTTGGAAAGTTTTGTTGGACAGAGATCCAGCATTCATTAATGTCAATTTGACAGGACGGTCCGAAAACCACGATGGATCTGACTTGGGATTAGATGGTGAATGTGTTGGTAAATACTCCAGTGATCTGAGGTTTCCAAAGTTCATTCCATTTCCAGAACTTGATCTAGTGTGAAAGTAGTGAAAAGGTAGACCGAAAAGGTAGTAAAAGATCATCTGCGGAGGTGTGAGGAGAGTACGACGTGTTCCTCGGTGAACAGAGCGAGGGCGACGTGCAATCCCCAGCGAGACACTAGTTTTATACGTTCCTGCTGGTAAAGGTGATACCGAGTTCAAACGTTTAAGCTCTACTAATGAGTAGCAAAAAGCCAGTGTAGAAAAATATTCAGAGGAACAATAAAACCGCTACGGCTGACCAGCCATGCACAGTAAAAGAGCTGTAAAAACCGGCAAGCACGGAAAAAACACTCCACCATAAACAGCTCCTCTTTCTACCCCATCTACACGACCATGTTAGAGAACACGTTAGCCTGAACCACCCAGAAAACAATTTTGGTAGGACAAGACCAGACTGGAAAATAATGCCCCAGACCTTTAAACCCCAGAAAATAGTAGCAGGTAAAAGACCAGAGAGTAAGTGGAGACGGGTCGATACGCAGCACTCTGGCAGTAATGTGGGATCGAAGGTTCACAATGAAGAACAGGGAAGGAGATGGTGACCAAAAAATAAAAAAGTCCTCAAAACATGTAATATGTAATTGTCAAATATAAGGTGTAAAGATCCACCATGACCAAAGAGATTTAATCCAAATAGGCGAACGAATAAAGACGGGCAGCGGCAGCCAGCATTCACTCGTACACTCCGACGTCCAATGCATAAATTCATGCAGATACACGTCAAAAGCTCTGGTTAATGTTCACATCAAACATCCAAACAGGGAGACATGTAATCATATGATCAGTGATCATATGCGGCATGGTTGTTGGTGCCAGAATGGATGGACTGAGTATTTCAGAAACTGCTGATGTCCTGGAATTTTCACACACAATAGTCTCTAGAGTTTACACAGAATGGTGCAAAAAAAAGAAAAGAAAAAAAAAAGAATAAAGAGTATTTTTCTGATGTTCACCTGTCCAGTTTTGGTGAGTCTGTCCCCACTGTAGTCTCAGATTGCTGTTCTTGGCTGACAGGAGTGGAACATGATGTGATCTTCTATTCAGATTTACACTGGAAGTGGGCATAAACCAGAAGGGTCTTTATTTTTCTTTCTTTCTTTATTTCTTTGTGTGATCAAGAATGAATTGGGGTTTGAAAAATGTATTCTAAGGTAATAATACTATTATGTATGCTGTGCAGAGGCCATGGAAAGATGCTCCTCCAACTGCAATGGCAATGGCGAGTGTGTTGCTGGTCACTGCCACTGTTTCCCCAGCTTTCTCGGACCAAACTGTGAGAGAGGTCAGTGTCCAGATTTTCTCAAGGGTTTATGGGTAATGCTGCTGAAATAAGGCGTGGACACATACCATTTCTCCCTGTCCTCCTCTCTCCTCCTCTGCCCTTCCTTTTTATCTCCTTCCAGGGTTCAATGGGGAAAGGTCACTGCATTCCTGAGCTACCTGAGTGCACATATGGGAGAATTTTTGAAAAAACAAAACAAAAACCCCAAACAAACTCATGTAGGATTGAAAAAAAAGAGAAAAAAGCATGTCAAGAACAAAACAAGTGTCACTGCCATACAGTGAAAGCAGTGAAGTCTTCTGTTGATGAAGAAGTTTAAGGTCGTAGGACGTGTTGTGTACAAAAACTGCACTTGCTGTTTCGCTATCATTGACCAAATGTGGTTAATACCAATATATATTTGCTTCCCTTCTCTTCAGATCAGGACAGTGTGCCTAAATAATGTACAAGTCTAGAAGACATGGCATGTCTAATAGCTCTTCATACCTTCATGCACACTGACTCATTCAAGATTCTGACTCATGCCATACTGGCTTTGGTTCCTCCATCATTAGAGCTCTCTTCCGAGGGAGATCAAAACCTGAGGGTTTTATATAACATAATCTTCTGGATGGGGCAAAGAATTGATCCTTTCGGGCTTCCGTACATGCTAACGTTTGGGCATGCATGGAATCCAGCAGCCTTTGATGCCACGGTAATGTGGACTGAAATAAAACAGACAACTTTTGCAGCATAAAAGGTCAGTGCATTGTTTTGTCAAGAGCTGGAGAAGGGCATCTGGAAGCAAACGGCTTGAGTGAAGTTTCCCACTATCCCTCACTCGCTCTTGCTCCCTTGATTCCTTTTTTCCCCTCTTTCTCTGTCTGCTGTCATGCCTGTAAATGATTACAGGCTTCAGAGACTTTAAAAATGGCTCTGCTGGAATGCAAAGGGCCAATAAATCAGGTCGGTTTTAGCTCCACCGCTCGGTCTCGGAGATGTCATTCAGCGTTGCTTATAGCCTATTATTCGGACTTGATTCCTGCACCTTCTCCCAGTCTCTGGAGGTCCCAGGCATATGAATGCACCTCTTATTGCTGCTGTCATGGGCCTCATGCCAGGGATGTTATAGAGACTAATAGACAGGCTTGGATAAGAGACTTACGCTGTTCTCATGGAGGACAGAAAAGGAGATAAAGAGGGTATGACCTCAGCAAAACCAAGGCAAGGTGACTTTTTGAAGGTATAAAAGCATTTGACCTTCCTTGTAATTGTTTACCTTGTAATTGTTCAAACAGCTTGTGACTTGCAGCAGCTGAGCTACTGGCACTTTGAAGATCTCTAGAGGAAAGTCAGGCATGGTTGCTCATATGACTGTTTGCTAAAATGGCTGATTACTGTTTATTTGATTTCATTAAGGTTTCACGGAGGCTGCTGTTAATGCAGCTCTACTGAATTACCGCATGTAATATTAAATATAAATATTCATGGTTTAGTGGAGCTCTTTTTTTTTATTATAGGAGATTTGATTTTGAAGCCATTTCTATGTCGGCTACATTCAGGCAAGCCCTCAGCCCTTGTATTCACGTAGCAATGGACCATCTACTGACCTACGTCTTTATTTTATGGTGATTGTAAACTCTATTTTGAAATAACCCAATATATCTTTTTATGTCAGTAATAGCACATACAGACTAAACACACAAAAACCCTCAGGCATTTGGGGTTCATCCAGTTAGGTGCGCCAATAAGGAATAAAGGTTTCGTGTCAGTTGTTCCTCTTTAAGAGACACGTTAAGAGAAATTTCCTCAAGCGCACAAAGTTCTATAAAGTATTTTATAAACATGAGAATTTAAAGGACATTTTCGGCTGCGGAGCATTAGTATCGATTAAACGTGTACCGACCTTTTGACTCCCCTCTGTGCGGAACAGTAAGTAGAGCGGGGTGTCTTTTTTATTGAGCAGGAGGCAAGGTGGTGGGAAATGCAAACGGGATGCATATGAATCATTAAGTCTACACTGTAAATACATCATTTTCCATACGCTTATTTATGTGACAGTTTTGTGCTTTGAACCCTCCAGAGTGAAACACAGTGTATCTACAAACTAACTGGTGCATAGTGATTATGTGCCTAACTCGTTTACATGAGAAACAGGTCGCATATATATTTCCCCAAGGCCTTATGACTTCAAAGACAACAGAGACTGAGTGACAAATGAGAGTGCTTTTGCGATACTAAAATAGATATAACATGACTCGTAAATATATTCCCAGAGTGCCTGACTGTTATCGTTTAGTCTGCTAATTTTATTTATAGCTTTAAGTTTAGCATTTAGCCCTACAAATGCTTCACGAGTACATACAGTACAGTGTCCCTGTCAATCCACTGGGTTAGCAAGATAGGCAGATAGAACAAACCATGACGATGTACTGTATAATGCAGTCATCTTAGACTGTTTGCTATGATGATGGACGAGCAGTTGTGTTTTCTGTCACTGTGGCTCCTGTTTGGATGGATCGCTATTATTTGCAGACACATGCCCAGTACTGTGCAGCGGTAATGGCGAATATGGAAAAGGTCGGTGCATATGCCACGAGGGCTGGAAAGGGCCAGAATGCAGCATCCCGGCAGACCAGTGCATTGACCCAACCTGTTCCAACCATGGAGAGTGTGTCCAAGGCGTCTGCATCTGCATCCCCGCGTACAAGGGCAACAACTGCGAGCATGGTACGTGCACACGATTAAAAGGCGGCTAGGCCAAAAATGCTAACCCTTGAGTCCGAATGTATCTTATTAGTTATTTTGAAGCAATATGGTAAAATGCTTTGTCCTCTACCCTGTATAACCTCTTGCTAACAGACTAGTCAGCAGACCAGATGTAGGCCTAACTGTTCTCTGTTTCTCCAGTGGCCAGCGTAGTACTTCAAATAAACCATGTCTTCCAGAAAGTAATGTGTTGCTGGTCTTTTCATGGGAAATCGTCGTCAGAAATCCGTAATGTAAATCGTGGATAGAAAAGAAGGCTCGATAGTATAGTCGAAGTGAAAACAATACGATATTGTTGTTCGGTGATACATGGCTTGTGGATTATTTGATATAGCTGGTGCTCTTATTTGACGTATATCTTCTTACACCTCTTTTTTTATAAAAAATTTGAAAAAAAATCACATGACCGATTGCCGACATGCTTGCAAAACATTGGGTTAAGTCGGAGCCAGAAAGTCTCCTGGGTTAACTTCTGTGATTGCATTCCGAGACAGCAAGCAATCCGCCGGCCTTAAACACAAAATCAATGGGATCGCCAGTTGAATATCCACAGTGATAATAGTGGGCTGTGCTGTCTGAAGCCTTGCTTACATGTATAACCTTGAGCTGATGAGGCTGAGCTTCAATGAAAGCCAAGAGAATCAGACTAATTACACAGGCGAAATGGAATCGCTTTACTAGGCTGTTAATACAGTAGGCAATGAGGAGAGATTGTTAAAGTGTCGGGTGATTTTATTTGCCAAAGAATGTGCCGCTATATCGTGTCTTGTTAAATGTGCTTTTCAAACAGAGAGGCATTGTGGGTGTTTTCATACTGCTCAAGCTTTTCAAATGGAAAGAGATCCTTATCAAGTACTGCAGTTTTTTTTTTTTTTTAGAGAGCAGCACAGACCATTTATCCTACAACGGTGTTATTATATTGCTGCAGAGTGCTGTTGGACTGCAGTGTTCTTGTATCATATCTTGCAGTATTTATTTATTTATTTATTTATTTAATAGAGAGGACGTATGTAATAAGGATACAGCTTAGAGCTGTGTATATACAGTTTCAGTAATTCACTTACACGATATGATCGATATTTTTGGGACTCTTTTCTATCATACTCAGAAGCGTCCTGAACGTCTCGTTTTTAGATTTATTCCATACTTTACTGTTATAATAGCCTCCATTCTTCTGAGAAGGCTTTCCGCTGGATTTTGGAGCATGGCTATGGGGATTTGCCCATTCAACTGCAAGAGCGTTAGTGAGGTCAGGCACTGAGAAAACCTGTGGTCTAGTATGCATCCCAATTCAGCCCAAAAGTGTTCAGTGGGGTTGAAGTCAGGGGTCTGTGCAGGACACTTGCATTAGTTTACTCCAAATCTGGCAAACTATGCCTTCATGGGCAGAGGTGGCTTGATGGTTAAGGCTCTGGGTTACTGATCGGAAGGTCGGGGATTCAAGCCCCAGCACTGCCAAGCTGCCACTGTTGGGCCCTTGAGCAAGGCCCTTAACCCTCTCTGCTCCGGGGGCGCTGTATCATGGCCGACCCTGCACTCTGACCCCAACTTCCTAACATGCTGGGGTATGTGAAAAAACTATAGATGTGCTGTAATGTATATGTGACCAATAAATTACTCATTATCATTATAGGGGTATGTTTATGATTGAACACGTGGGCCCCTTACTGCCAGTGAAGGTACATCGTAATGCTACAGGTGTCCAGAAACTTTTGGCCATGTAGTGTATTTATCTGCTATATGATTGCTGGATTGATAATGAAATTCTGAAAAACATATAATCAGATTGTCACAACTGTGCAGACATTTAAAGTTCTTGATAAGATACTTTCAAAAGGTAGTCGTGCAATCTGTCCAAAAAGTGAATGTAATTCTCGTCTCTGCGCCTTATTTCTCTAGTGGACTGTTTGGACCCCCACTGTGCAGGACACGGGGTCTGTGTGAAGGGTGAGTGCCTGTGCTCACCTGGCTGGGGTGGCATAAGCTGTGAGAACCCGCTTCCCGCCTGTCAAGAGCAATGCTCTGGTCATGGCACCTATATGCCTGAGCGTGGCACCTGTGTGTGCCAACCCAACTGGACTGGATCCGACTGCTTCACAGGTAAGGCGAGAGTTCTAGAGATGCAGTGGCTGTCTTGAATATCCCAACATGTTTTTTTTTCCAGGAGGGAGGAGGAGAACGTTCCTTGCACTAACACAAGGGAGGAACACTACCTCGCACTGACACAGGGGAGGAGCACTACCTCACACTGAGACAGGGGAGGAACACTACCTCACACCGACACAAGGGAGGAACACTACCTCACACCGACACAAGGGAGGAACACTACCTCGCACCGACACAAGGGAGGAACACTACCTCGCACCGACACAAGGGAGGAACACTACCTCACACTGAGACAGGGGAGGAACACTACCTCACACTGACACAGGGGAGGAACACTACCTCACACCGACACAAGGGAGGAACACTACCTCACACCGTCACAAGGGAGGAACACTACCTCGCACCGACACAAGGGAGGAACACTACCTCACACTGACACAGGGGAGGAACACTACCTCACACTGACACAGGGGAGGAACACTACCTCACACCGACACAAGGGAGGAACACTACCTCACACTGTCACAAGGGAGGAACACTACCTCGCACCGACACAAGGGAGGAACACTACCTCACACTGAGACAGGGGAGGAGCACTACCTCGCACCAACACAGGGGAGGAGCACTACCTCACACTGAGACAGGGGAGGAACACTACCCCGCACCGACACAAGGGAGGAACACTACCTCACACCGACACAAGGGAGGGACACTACCTTACACTGAGACAGGGGAGGAACACTACCTCGCACCGACACAGGGGAGGAACACTACCTCGCACCGACACAAGGGAGGAACACTACCTCACACTGAGACAGGGGAGGAGCACTACCTTGCACTGACACAGGGGAGGAGCACTACCTCACACTGAGACAGGGGAGGAACACTACCTCACACTGACACAGGGGAGGAACACTACCTCACACCGACACAAGGGAGGAACACTACCTCACACTGAGACAGGGGAGGAACACTACCTCACACTGACACAGGGGAGGAACACTACCTCACACCGACACAAGGGAGGAACACTACCTCACACCGTCACAAGGGAGGAACACTACCTCGCACCGACACAAGGGAGGAACACTACCTCACACTGAGACAGGGGAGGAACACTACCTCACACCGACACAGGGGAGGAGCACTACCTCGCACCGACACAAGGGAGGAACACTACCTCACACTGAGACAGGGGAGGAACACTACCTCACACTGACACAGGGGAGGAACACTACCTCACACCGACAGAAGGGAGGGACACTACCTCACACTGAGACAGGGGAGGAACACTACCTCACACCGACACAAGGGAGGAACACTACCTCACACCGACACAGCGGAGGAACACTACCTCGCACTGAGACAGGGGAGGAACACTACCTCGCACCAACACAGGGGAGGAACACTACCTCGCACTGAGACAGGGGAGGAACACTACCTCACACTGAGACAGGGGAGGAACACTACCTCGCACTGAGACGGGAGGAACACTCCTTCGCACTGAGACAGGGGAGGAACACTACCTCACACTGAGACAAAGGAGGAACACTACCTCACACTGAGACAGGGGAGGAACACTACCTCACACTTTGACAGGGGAGGAACACTACCTCACACTGAGACAGGGGAGGAACACTACCTCACACTGAGACAGGGGAGGAACACTACCTCACACTGAGACAGGGGAGGAACACTACCTCACACTGAGACGGGAGGAACACTACCTCACACTGAGACAAGGGAGGAACACTACCTCACACTGAGACGGGAGGAACACTCCTTCGCACTGAGACAGGGGAGGAACACTACCTCACACTGAGACAAAGGAGGAACACTACCTCGCACTGAGATGGGAGGAACACTACCTCACACTGAGACAAGGGAGGAACACTACCTCACACTGAGACAGGGGAGGAACACTACCTCGCACTGAGACAGGGGAGGAACACTACCTCGCACTGAGACAGGGGAGGAACACTACCATTTTTTTGTGTTATTAACTTATTAACAAGTCAAGACAACAAAAATGTACGGTAAGGAGAAATGTGTAGAGTTGAGACCGAGTTGAAATTGAGACAGAATATCTTTACTCTAGATGTACTAGGTGTATGTAGAATTGTCTCTATAAGTGGATACAACGTGTCCACGTGTCTGTCTTTTGTCAGCTTTTTTACGCATTTGATTGAAGAGCTATTTCTGTTATTTTTTAAACGATTGTTAGCCTTGGTCTGATGTAGTCTTCCTCCTTTCATCAGCAAGATCTACGCGGTAATTTTATTGTATCCTGCCTCGCTTTGCACTTGACTTGTAGTGCTGCCTGAGCACTAAGCCTGATTATGGAAAGTCTTGATGTTTTATTTATCAAATTTAAACCTCTCGTCTTTGCCTTTTCTACGCTCTGTGTTTGCTCCTTATTTGACGAATCGTACACAACGGCATCGGCCTCATTGCCCAGTGAGGTGATTTGATTTTTGATTTACCTGAAAAAATAAATCAAGTGATCAGATTGTGATTATTTAGCAGAATATTTTTTTTATATATATATATAAAGAAATTTTTTAAAACAAACAAACAAAACTATTGCTTGAAGCAATAACGGTAAGAAAAATGTGTTTTTCTCAGTAAAAATATTTCCAGTGACCGGTGGCTTAGTGGTTTGCATGTTTGCCTCACACCTCCAGGGTCGGGGGTTCGATTCCTACCGTGGCCCTGTGTGTGTGGAGTTTGCGTGTTCTCCCCGTGCTACGGGGGTTTCCTCCGGGTACTCCGGTCTCCTCCCCCAGTCCAAAGACATGCATGGTAGACATGTCCAAAAAAGTGTCCGTAGTGTATGAATGGGTGTGTGAGTGTGTATGTGATTGTGCCCTGCGATGGATTGGCACCCTGTCCAGGGTGTACCCCGCCTTGTGCTCCCTGGGATAGGCTCCAGGTTTCCCCGTGACCCTGAAAAGGATAAAGCGATATAGAGGATTGATGGATATTTCCAATGATGCTATTCACGTGGAATAAAGAGGAATGACACGGGAAAAAAGTACTGAACACGCTAACTGAAACGTATTTAACACTTAGTGGAGAAGCCTTTGTTTGTACTGACGCTTCAAGACACCTCCTGTATGAAGAAATGAATGGGCCGCAGTATTACTCACATCATCACCCTGCTCTGTTGTATAACACGAACTCATGTAAGTCTATGCTAATACAATTCGAATGATGCTTAGATGCTGACTCGATGCCAAGTTATTACAAGAAGATTACCAAAAATGCTTTTGTAGTATTGGGATAAGGGGCTTTGAGTTGTGCAGTCTTCGAGTGTTTCTTGAATGTTGTGTGGAATTCTGCAGAGTGAATGAAATTTGTTTCACCATGGCAGAATCCTGAGTCTAAAGAAGCTTACTGTCATACACTACACGGCTTTTACGCCAAGCACAGTTCAATTGCAAGCATTCTGGATACGGAGTTGTGTTGCATACTACAACAGACTACAACGTCTGGTCTTCCTGATGTGCAGAGCAAAAATATGCAAAATAATTGTGTCCTGTTAAGGAAAGCTGAAATTTTTTTTGTTACCCCATGGTACCTGGCGGTAGCAGCAATGCTCTTCTGTAGTGAACAGTCATGAGTCTTCAGACAGCATTAACCATGACTGTCTGTGCAGAGAGGAGGCATCTGGAAAAGGACGACATAGGCTATCAAGGAAATCCATTAATGTAGAGGAAAAAAGTATCTTTGAATAAAGAGAAGAGCTACTCGGATATGTTTTACAGTGGAGGAAATCAGGAAGGAGAAGTGAGGCTTAGAGAGAGAGTGAAGGTTACAGGAAGTGATTGTGGAAAGGCAGTAAATTGAATGAAAAATCCATCTGATATATGAAGAGTGACTACAATGACAACACGAGAATTAACAACACCGCTAGACTGAAATTTAAGAGAGCAAATATTTTTCTTGTAGCAGCTACAAAGGCAGTTGTTTATAAGAAAGGAGGAAAACTTGCACTGTAATTATTCTTTGTTTTTGTTTTTTTTATAAACTTGTTTGGTATCTTTTTTTTTTCTGTTCAACCTATTGTTTCCTTTCCCCTATTCTTTTGGTTATCAGAGCTATGCCCGGTGCCCTGTGGAAGTCATGGTATTTGCTCAGAGGGCAGGTGCCAGTGTGAGGAGGGCTGGGAGGGCAGTATATGTGAGCAGCGGTCATGCCACCCACACTGCGAGGAGCACGGCCAGTGCATAGACGGAAAATGCCAATGCCAGTCAGGCTGGGAGGGTGAACACTGCACCATTGGTAAGTCTCCAGAAAACGTACCTGGTCAGCTGCTGCATAACAGCTCGTTGTAACTAAGCTTTGCAGGAACTATTATTATTATTATTATAATTATTATTATTAACGTATTTGCCCCATTATGATTTCTTCTGTTTGAGTGTCTATCTCATACTAAATAGTTTTAGATCTTCAAATGAAATACAACATAAAACAAACGCAACCTGAGTAAACACACGATACAGTTTTTATTGAAGCAAAAAAAAAAAAAAAAAGAAAAGTTATCCAGCACCTATCACGAATGTGAAAAACTAATTGCCCCCTTCAACTTAAAATCCGGTTGTGCTAAACACTTCCAATGACTGGAGATCAGCCTTTCATAGCGCTGTGGTGGAATTTTGCGCACTCTTCCTTGCAGAACTGCTTTAGTTCAGCCAGAGTGGAGGCTTTTCGCTCATGAACTGCCCGCTTAAGGTTCTGCAACGGCATCTCAATTGGTTCAAGTCAGGACTTTGACTAGGCCAGTCTAAAACTTTAATAAATAGCCTCTGGAATAGTTTTGTAACCTTTCCCAGACTGATGTATTTCAGTGACCTTCTTCCTCATCATTTCCGGAATTTCTTTCAATTTTGGTATAGTGTGTTACTGGGTAAGACCTTTTAACCACCTTCATGCTTTTGAAGAAGTTCTATTTAAGTGCTGATGTGATTGAACAGGGTTTGCAGTAATCAGGTCTGGTTGTGTCTAGTCCAGCTGAACCCCATCATGAACGCAGTTTTATAGATTTGGGGAATTAGTAACTACGGGGGGGGCAAATACATTTTCTCACAGGCCCAGATGGTAGTGGGTAACTTTTTTGCTTCAAAAATAACAATCATTTAAAAACTGTAGTTTGTTTTTACTCAGGTTGCCTTTGTTTTATCTTAGATTTTGATTTAATTTATGAAACAATTTAGTATGAGACATACACAAAAACAGAATAAATCAGGATGGGGCAAATGTACTCTTTCACTGCAGTGTGTGTGTGTGTGTGTGTGTGTGTGTGTGTGTGTGTGTGTGTGTGTGTGTGTGTGTGCGCATGTTAAATATGTTCATTACACCTTTGCACTTTCTCTGCAGCACATGGTCTGGATGCTGTTGTAAAAGGTATGTGGTATTATATATGCCTATCAATCCTCGAAATGCATTCACATTTCAACATAGATTCCACCATGTTTTTATAGTTGAATCGCACAGTAATACAGTGCTGTGAAAAAGTATTCGCCCTTTCCTGATTTCTTCTGATTGTGTGAATATACCACACTAAATAGCTTTAAATCTTCAAAAAAAATCTTACCCCTTTAAACTCAAAATCTGGTTGTGGTACCTTTAGCAGCAAGAACCGCAACCAAACACTTCCGATAACATGGAATCAGTCTTTCACTTACTTCTAGGACTAGGATTTACTCCTGTGCTTTGGATCATTGTATTGCTGCATAATCCAGTTGCGCTTGAGTTTACGGACGGGAGTCCAGGCATTCTCCTTGAGGATTTTCTGCAAAGCATCCCCACACCGTCACACCTCCACCACCATGCTTGACCGTAGGTATGATGTTCTTTCGCATTGTTATGAATGACAAAGGAAATTTGGTCTTTGTGTTAGCTCATATTTATACCCCTGTGAAACAGGAAGTCTTGGTTGAACAATTTACTATTCCTAGTCACCCAGGTGTACTAAAAAAAAATGGGAATATACTTCAAATATAGTTGTCTTGAATGTATACATAGGGGTTCCAATAATTGCTGCACACCTAGTTATACAACAAAGACTTTTTTTTTTTTTTTTTTGGATAAACCTGTGTTTTGTTTGCAATTGTTTGACATCCATGACAGCAGAGTATTTCTGTGAATTTATTATTTTTTTTAACAAAAGCTCAAAAGCTTCAACAATAAAGACAATTTTTCACAGCCTTCTTTGCTCATATTTTGCTTCAATAAATAACCTTATCATTTCAAAACTGTATTTTGTGTTGCCTTTGTTTTTATCTTAGATTTTGTATTCGTTTCTGAAACATTTCAGGACGAGACGTAGACACAAAAACGGAAGAAATCAGGATGGGGGCAAATACTTTTTCACAGCAGTGTATATTCCAGTAATATTTAATGCAATCACACAGTCAATTATAACGCATTTATATTCCTCTGCATGGACGGAATCAATGTTATTATTCAGACATATGTACGTATGACAATATTACCCTTCGAATACTAATCCTCAGTAATACTATTGTACTAGATGGATGTCCGGGGTTATGTAATGGCAATGGCCACTGTACTATGGAGCAGAGCGGTTGGCGTTGTGTGTGCCAGCCTGGCTGGAGTGGCCCAGGCTGCAACACAGTGACAGAGCGTGAGTGTGAGGACAATGTTGACAATGATGAAGGTAAGGACGTGCCTCATACGGATGAATAGGGAAGGAGATTTAAGTGAAGTGATGATATTCATATGCAAGCCACGCGTATGTGTATATATTGTACAATGGATATAAAGAGTCTACACACATCAAGGTATAAAAAGCCCCAGGTCGGGAAGAAGAAATGCAGCCCTAATGCATGATGCTACCGCTACCATGCTTCATCATGGGTATGGTGTTCTTTTGGAATTGTTCTCCTCAGATCATAACACACTTTGCCATATGGATTGGGGTGATTTAGTTGGACTTGGATGGTTTTTTTAAAAATTATTTTTGTCAGAAAGGACTTCCCTGTAGCCACCTTACCCCATAGCCCAGGCATGTGAAGATTACAAGAGACGTGCAGAGTATAATCAGTACTCGTCAGATATTCCCGCAACTCCTTTATTATAAACGTTGGAGAGACGTCCTGTTCGTGGTGACGTCAGTGCGGTCCATCATCGTCTCCACTCGTTGATGATGACCTTCATGATATTCAATGGTACATTCAACTCTCCTGATCAATACCTCTCGAAAGCCTGTACAGGCTTTGTAAGGTTTGTTTTTGTTTTTTTTTATGCAGCCCATGGCTCAGCAATCCGATGAAACCAAGAAGAAAATCCTACAGCAACAGCTGATCTTTATTTGGGGTCCATCAGAATAATTTCATTGATGACAGCTGTATGATAATTACATTTGAACACGAGATTGAATGTGATTGGTTTATTCTGAACAAGGCCACATCCCCAATTATAAAAGGGAGTGCATACGTATTTATGCAACCAGGTTATTGTAAGTTTAACATTTATTTATTTATTTATTTATTTATTTATTTATCTATTTATTAAATGTTTTTGATTTGTTCTCCACTTACGTTTTTAACCGTTGTAATTTCACATTGAGGGTGGAAAAAGTTCTGACGTTTATCTTGGTTTCATTTTTTACATCAAAAAAAAAAAAAAAAAAAAAAAAAACGTACCATTTTAACAGGGGCGTGTAGACTTATTTATATCCCCTGTATGTATATACGGTCCGCTGGAAATGCAATGGCAAGGCCAATCCTTTTGTTTTCGCTGGTATTTATATGTAGACGTGTTAAACAACTTCAAATATGGCACCTTCGGTTTGAATCCCACCCAATTTTGAACTGATCAAAAATATTGGAACACGTCCCTGACAGGTGTTTCTAGTTATCCAGGTGTGCCCTATTATATTGATGGTTCAAACAATGAATAGCTCTGAATATCTACTCTTGGTATGAACCTGGTGTTTCTATTGGGAAGACTGCATTTGTTGTTAAAAAGGGTAAACCGATATGAAGACCAGCAAGCTGTCTATCGGAGAAAAGCAAGCGATTCTGAAGCTGAGAAAAGAGGGAAAATTGATCAGAGTCTTTGCACAAGCGTCGGGTATAGCCAATACAACAATTTGGAATGTCCTGACAAAGAAAGAAACCCCTGGTGTGCTAACAACCAGACATGAAGCAGGTCAGAAAAGGAAAACAACAGTCGAAGACAGATACATTGTGAGAACTGTGAGATATACCTAAAAACAATAGTCAGTGATATTACTGACAAGCTCCACGGGGCAGGGATGAAGGTATCACAATCTACGAATCAAAGAAGAATTCATAAGTAGAAATATTGAGGTCATACCACAAGATACTAACCAATCATCAGCAGTGAGGATCAGAAGACCAGTTTGGAATTGAAATGCCTTTGATGTCTACCTTTCCTGTTGAGAATGAAAATGAAAAGTCTCTCTCTCTCTCACTCTCAATTGAAATCAATTTAATTCAATGACCTTTACTGGCATGACTCTTACACTAGGTACGGTATTGACAAATCATTGAAATTGACAATATTAATATCAATTCTGATTTCTGTGTATGTTGCAGACGGACTTACAGACTGTGTCGATCCAGACTGTTGTCAGCAGTCGAGCTGCAGTAATAAATCCTACTGTCAAGGAGCTCCTGAGCCACTCACTTTGCTCCGGCAGACCCGAAGCCAGCTAGATCCGACCCCTCTGTCCAAGCACACCTTCTTTCAGCGAGTCCGCTTCCTCTTGGGCAAGGCTAGCACGCACACACTGCACGGAGACTTGCCTTTTGATGCCAGGTGTGTGTACAAACATCAGCGTTCACACACACATATCACACACCATTCAATCACCTGATTGTCTACAGTATTTCATAGATACTATCAACACATATAGTGGTGCTTGAAAGTTTGTGAACCCTTTAGAATGTTCTAGGTTTCTGCATAAATATGACCTAAAACATCATCCTCAATGTAGATTAAAGAGAAACCGATTAAACAAACGAGACAAAAATATTATACTTGGTCACTTATTTATTGAAGAAACGGATCCAAAGTTAAATATCTGTGAGTGGTAAAAGTATGTGAACCTTTGCTTTCGGTATCTCGTGTGACCCGCCACACGTGTGCTCCAGAACGTTCTGAATTGCATTTTTTTTGTTCTTAGAAGGTCCCTCCTCCCGATTTTTCCTAATGACATCTACGACGCCACAAGGCTTGTGCCCGTGCAATAATTCAAACGGAGAAAACCCAGTGGAGGCTTGTGGGACCTCTCACACTGCGAATAACAGGGGTTCGAGCTATTTATAAAAATTCTGAGCGGCACTGTGAACGAGCATACGCATCATATTTTGACGTTTGACCAGGTTGTACATTTGTGGACGGTAAACACTGGTGCAAATTTATTGAATCCATCGTAATTCATATAGTTTGCAAAGGATGCGTGACATAAAATATGTGCCCTGGTCAGGCAGGATCTCTTTAAGGACTCAACACAGAAGAGTGCCTCTGCAATACTACATGTTTAGATGTTGCGAAGAGCCATGGCTTCTAGGTATCGCTTTGCAAAGTCCACTAAAATGATCAGAAAGCGATAATCCTACGTTCCCTTCCCCAGCAAACATTCCACACCATGCCTCGCTCATGCAAGACCCCTCCGCTAACATTTCTCTTACTAATTCTTGAAACCTTGCCCAATTCGTCCCAAGTGTTAGTGGAAAGGTGAAGTGAGACTAACCGATACCTCTACGCTATGGTTTGGCCCCTGGAATTTATTAATGACTGGCACCAGGGACGTCGCAAGGTCTATTTTTGGGGGGGGGGAGGGGCTTTATTTCAAATAGCTCAATGAGGCCTCCGCAATGCCTCAGCTGAAGTCGTAGCTGGTTGCAGCAGCATCTGGAGCATCCACCAGTTCTTGGCCTGCTCCTAAGTGGTTGCCTTAAATCGCTGCTAGTTTTCACAGAACAGGTTGAGGAGGGCCTGATGTCGCACCTGAAGAGGTACGTACCACACAAGGTCAATAGCTAATGTAAAGAGGAGGGGCGAAAGGGGGCATCCCTGCCATGTGCCTCTGGAGAGCTGAAATGGTTCGGAAATTATGTTGTTAGTCATCATGTCTGCTGTAGGATCTGAATATACAATTTAATCCATTTTCGAAAATAAGGGTCAGTACCAAAAATCAGGAGAGTGTATCAAAAAGATAGTCCCACTCCACCCTATCAAAAGCTTTCTCCACATCTAAGGAAAGTAATGCTGTATCCCGGGCTTCTTTTTTTTAATGTGTTATTTACTTTAATTTACATCCGGTGAAGCATAGTGGTAGCAGTTATGCAGCAGGACTGGGGCTTTTGTCAAGGAGGAAGGAATCCTAAATGGCTACATCTACCTGTCGATTTTACTGCAAAACATTCAGGCATTCTAGTAAGCTGGAGACGAAAAGGAATCTCACCCTTCAGCATGACAATGACCCTAATCATGCATCCAAATCAACAAAGGAACGGCTTAACCAAAACCAGATCAGTGTTTTTGAAAGGCATTGCCAGAGCCTAGAACTGATTCCAGCTAGAAACCTGTGGGGTGACCTGAAGTGGGCTGTGCGCAGGAGATATCCTCACAAACTGTGGGCTGTAGAATGTTTTTGGAAGAAAGAAAGGAAAATATCGCCAAGTCAAGATGTGCAGCGCTGATCGTCTGTTTTTGGATGACAGTGATTTAATAAAATCAGAAGGTACTTAAAGTATTAGTTTAGGGGTGTGCACACTTATGCAATTAGGACAATTAAAGTTTTTTTCTTTTTCTTTTTTCGCTTAAAAAGTTTCTGATCGTTTTTCACTTTATTTGTATTCTTTGCGATTTCACATTAAAGGTTCAAAAAGAAACTAAATAAACTATATGTTGTTGCTGAGAACCTGCACTGTGCAATGATGGTGAAGTTCTATCTATCTATCTGTCTATCTATCTATCCATCCATCTATCTATCTGTCTGTCTGTCTACCTGTCTATCTATCTATTTGTCGATCTGTCTGGCTATCTGTCTGTCTACCTATCTATCTGTCGATCTGTCAGTCTATCTGTCTGTCTGTCTATCTATCTATCTATCTGTCGATCTGTCAGTCTATCTGTCTGTCTGTCTATCTATCTATCTATCTGTCGATCTGTCAGTCTATCTGTCTGTCTGTCTGTCTGTCTGTCTGTCTGTCTGTCTTTCTATCTATCTATCTGTCGATCTGTCAGTCTATCTGTCTGTCTGTCTATCTGTCTGTCTGTCTATCTGTCTGTCTATCTATCTATCTATCTATCTATCTATCTATCTATCTATCTATCTATCTGTCTGTCCGTCTGTCTGTCTGTCTACCTGTCTATCTATCTATTTGTCGATCTGTCTGTCTACCTATCTATCTGTCGATCTGTCAGTCTATCTGTCTGTCTGTCTATCTGTCTGTCTGTCTATCTGTCTGTCTGTCTATCTATCTGTCGGTCTGTCTGTCAATCTATCTATCTATCTGTCGATCTGTCGGTCTGTCTGTCTGTCTACCTGTCTATCTGTCTACCTGTCTGTCTATCTATCTATCTATCTATCTATCTATCTATCTATCTATCTATCTATCTATCTATTTATCTGTCTGTCTGTATGTTTGTCAATCTATCTATCTATCTATCTATCTATCTATCTGTCTATGTATCTATCTATCTGTCTACCTGTCTATCTATCTGTCTGTCTGTTTGTATGTCTGTCTGTCTGTCTGTCTGTCTGTCTGTCTATCTATCTCTCGATCTATCTATCGATCTGTCAGTCTGTCTGTCTGTCTCTCTCTATCTATCTTTCTATCTATCTATCTGTCTGTCTGTCTGTCTCTCTATCTATCTGTCTGTCTGTCTGTCTGTCTCTCTATCTATCTGTCTGTCTGTCTGTTTGTCTATCTATCTATTTATCTATGGAAAACGGTTATTAAGCATGCTTAATATATAAAATAAAATTCTAACATTTCACTGACATCAAAATGGTGTTTAGTAAGAACTCAGCTATTTCAAATGTATACTTCTCTTCTCTTCGCTTCTCTTCGCTTCTCTTCGCTTCTCTTTTATACTTATCTTTTGATCTAGTCGAGTGGCTGTGGTGCGAGGGCAGGTGGAGACAGTGGATGGTACCCCTCTGGTTGGAGTCAATATCACCTTCCTTCAGCACTTGGAGTATGGATATACCATCAGTCGGCAGGATGGCAGGTAGCACTTGGAACTTTAAAAAAAAAGATTATTCTGACATTATTTTCCATTTGGATGAAAACAGATGTATCTTTTTAAAAGTGGAACGATTTGTGCATTGCTCAACTTCTACTGAAATGAATGAATGAAATTCATTTCAGTGCTTTCATCTGAGTTTAATGAGAAATGCTAGCCCCTGTCACATGACCTTCATGTCTAGTTTAAATCCTGATTCAACGGAATATCTACCGCTAAGTAAAAAGTTAAATAAGAAGAAAGTAAATAAAAAGAGGTAAACTAATTATTTAACGCTAGCTCACTGTTTTTTTTTTTGCATTCATGTCATTTGAAATTCTTTTGTCTTTCTTGTCCAGTTTTGACCTCGTGGCACCAGGCGCCGTCTCTGTGACTCTGATGTTCCAGAGGCCGCCTTTTCTCACACAGAGACGCACAATATGGCTGCCTTGGAACAACTTCCTGGTGCTGGACAATGTGGTCATGGCTGAGAAGGAGGTCGTGCTCCAATCCTGCGATGTCAGGAACTTCATCAGCCCTTATCCCATTTTGATGCCTTCACCACTTACCCGATACACAGGGGAGTGTGCACTTCGCGGACCAGTCATCCCTGAACTGCAAGTAAGCTTACCTTATTTTGTGCAGTTTGCATAACATTATCTACAAACATAAATGATAAACATGTTTGCCTGTTCTACGTCTGCCTGGTAGGCACAACAAGTCCAGATCCCAAGAGACTCCTGAAAGAGCCAAGTGAAATATTACGCCAAATAAAAGCAGCGGAATTCATGGGAATCTGTTCAATATACAATATGCAAAATATAACGAGTATAAGCATGTAGATATACGCGTGTTATGTTAATGAGGTACATTTGAATTCAAACCTTTTCCACGGCTGTATCGAAATGCATCGAATGTGCAATGAATTTCGAAGACATTTGGGTTTGAGATTGAAAAAAAAAAAACTTTTTTTTTTTTAAATGAGATGATGGATCAGAATTTCAGAGTAGACATTCAGACATGAATTGTTTAAACAATCTCTATCAGGGCACACCTGGGCAACAGGGACCACCTGCCGTCGCGTGTTCCAATATTTTTGAACACTTGAACAAAACCATGTTCTGAGTTGTTGAACACATCCAGAGTAGATGTAAATATCAGGAAATGAAAGCTGAAATTCTGATCTGTTGTTATCTGTGACAATCTGAGCTGAAGGTATGTCTTCGCGTTCAAAAGCCACATGTCTGGGGCTGTGATTGTGGTGTCATAATGGATTAAATATCCTGCCATGTTGTAATCCACTTTGTTGGCAGTAGATAACAGCATCCCTTGCCAAAGTTATGCATTTCAAACGAACAATTACGATTGCATTGGGAGGCCAAGCTTGTTTCATGATTGTTCCTATGATATCTCTTCTTCTTTTTTTTTTTTTTTTTGTTTTTTTTTGTTTCACTCCAGGCTGTCAAGGAGGAAATCACTATTCCAGATAGCTTCATGAAGCTCAGCTATCTTAGCACACGTGCTGCTGGCTACCAATCCCTGCTGCGTGTCATCCTCTCACACGCATCTATTCCACCGGGTCTCAGCAAACTGCACGTATCTGCTGTCATCGAAGGCAGGAAATATCAGAAATGGTACCCGGCCGCCCCAGGAATAGTTTATGTTTTGCCTTGGAACAAAACCGATATCTATGACCAGGAGGTGTTTGGCCTGACTGAAGCATCCGGTGAGCATTCTGAATTGATTAGTGTGTTGTTGTATTTTTAAATGCTTGGTCTTCCCTTACAATCTGTATGACTGAAAAATGGCTCACCTAAAAATTGGTTGGTCTTCCACCGTATTTGAAGTATGTATTTTAATACATCTAGATGTAGAATATCAGGAAATCAAAGCTGGAACTCGGACCTATCATCTCATATTCATCTTTTCCTCTCGAACCCAAATGTCTGAGATGTAGGGTGAAAACGACAGGATTGGCCGCGCTGTCCCAATACTTTCGAAGGGGGCCGTATTTCAGATTTTTATCCGAAGGTAACAAGGTCAAATAAAAGTGGGCGTATATATATATATATATATATATATATATATATATATATATATATATATATATAGTTATAAATATGAAATTATTACAAATATAAAAAGGATAGTTGAGCCTCTGTCACATTCCGTCCATCTCCCGAGTACGATCCTCAAGCGTTTAAAGGGGTTTGGTCCATCTTTTTCTTTAAATATTTCAGACAAATTCCTTAACGACATTTAAACTTTTAATAATTAAGACGGAGACACGTTTTATCGGGCGTTACGTCGCTATGAATTCAAAAGGGAACGGCCGGGGCTAATGGAACCTGAGTGGCGAAAACAGAGAGCAGAGAGCTGACGTGGGCTTTTCGGAGAGCTTTGTGCTGTCTCCGTGTCATCTGATTCCTCTGCTAAGAAATATCACCTTTTAAAGCTTAATGCTTAGTTTTAAGCTATGAATCGCGTATACTGTATTATGGATATACATTGTGCTAGTTATTGCATAAGTAAGCCTTCTGATGTGACTGGCTGATCGTTCTCGCTTCGCTGATCTAGAGGTCGGATTTATAGCTGCTGCGTTCGTACAATGATCGAGTGCGTTGTTGTCGTATTGTGTTGTTCTGGACGTGGTGGGGAAACGTTTTGATCTGAAGCAGCACACTTGAACGGTCAGAAAGCACTAATGAAGCTTATCTAATCTCTCGATTACCGGACAGGCCGTTGTGGTTTATCAGCGTTTTGGGGGCTAAGCCCACTATAAGACTCCACAAGCGTTTAATTTGTTGTTCCGTGGCTTGCGGCGTCGTACGGTCCGAAGCACAAGTGGGAAATCGGTATCAGAGCTCCGAGAGACACCTTGTAAAGCTGCCTGCTCCTGCGAAGTCTTTTTATTGTGAAGGCGAGTGTCTGATTTGTTGTCATAATCCCGAATGGCATTTCATATCCAGGTGACTCGTTTAACCAGGTGTTGTAATAGACCAGGTGCAAGTACACACGTTCACAGGGGATCAGGATAAAGCAGGTTTTATTTAAGGATGCGTTGGACAGAAACGAGACGGAGAGAAAATGCTTTTTAATGTATTCATTTTTTTTTTCTCTCTCTCTCCCTTCCTCTTGCTTCTGAAGAAGGAATTTGACCGTTCAGCCTAGAACATGTGGAAGATGGGCAGTGTCAGTTATTCAAGCGCACTTCAGTTAGTTTAAAGTCCTTCAAGGGGTTTTCCACTGTATTAATAGAAATCCTACATAATCTCATAGCCGATGTTCAATAGTGGCTCTTCTCAGTCTGTCAAGACTCTTGTCTGTTTCGTGCGCTTAATCTTTCTCATTTCTTTCATTTTCATCATACTTCATGTCTCTCTCTCTCTCTCTCTCTCTCTCTCTCGCTCTTTTGTTCTTGCTTTGTTCCATCTCTTCATCCTCTTCCTCATCTTTGCAAACATTTCACACACACACACAAGCATAATTCTCCAGAAGACTACAACAGCAGCATAATCATCACAGTCATAATGCATATGAATTATTTATTTATTTTTTACACACCTCGTTATTCCCCCCACCCCGTCCCAAAAAATGTCATCTATGTCAATTCATCTTTTGCTGATTGTGTAGTTTCTAGTAGATTCCAGCTTGGTCTTTATGAAAGATGGGGTTTTTCTGTTTAATTTTCTATTTCCACATTTGTTTCCTTCTCCGTTTTGTGATGTTGATGTTGCTGTTGGTGAATCAGGCAGAGTAAGAGCACTTCCGTGCATAAGCGCTATACGTGATCGAATCGTTAAGCACGCACTAAATGATCTTCCGTGAAGAACGATGCGTGACAAGAGTCATGGTGAGCTATTTAAATAGGAAACACGGGCACCGAGTTGAAAGTGGAGTGCAGTTTATGGAGTCCAGCCAGCTAGCTTTCTGGCCATTGAAACCACATAAATCATAGGAATGAATCACAGGCTGAAATCTGTGTGGGATCATTGATTAAGATGCATGACATTCTGCCAGACATGCCATCTAAGACGGCCTTCTGTGTGTGTGTGTGTGTGTGTGTGTGTGTCCATTCATCCGTCCGTCCAGTGTCCGTGGGATACGAGTATGAATCCTGTCCAGACTTCATTCTGTGGGAAAGGAGGACGACGCTAATTCAGGGCTTTGAGATGATGGGCTCCAGCTTGGGCGGATGGACCTTGGACAGGCATCACGTTCTCAATGTGCAGAGTGGTAATAAATGCACGATTCGATTATATTCGATTTTATCCGTATAGCGCTTTTAACAACGGACAATATCACAAAGCAAAGCAGCTTTACAGAAATATATCTGTATCCGATCGTACGCTGTCTGCTCGTCAAAGTGTAACATTCAAAATGAATAAGCCGTGTGATGTTATCTGATGTTATCCTAACTCTAGGGAGAGTATAGGACACTATAGAAAGATAATTAAATGCACATGCATTCATACTTCATGAGGGTTTATTAAAATGAAATTAAAGTAATGATAATACTCTTACACACACACACACACACACACACACACACACACAAAACAACAACAAATAACTACAGGAACCCTGCAGGAATGATGAAATCCTGTAGAACACTTTGATAAACTGTGCAGGATATTCCTATGCTGTAGGATTTAGGATTCAGTACAACAGAAACATACAGGAATGTACAGTACACTTGCTGCACAAGGGAAAAATGAACAAACATTAGCTCATTTGCTAGCAAGTGTGGCTAATTTTATTATTTACAAAAACGTTTTTTTTTTTTTTTTTTTTTTAACTATTTTAATTCTTGGTTTTTAAAGTGTGAATTGTACCCCTGCTTGTGAAGTTTACCGGTTGCGTCAGTCATTATGCGACATAATTTCAGTAAATAAAAATAATTAATTTGGGGAAAATACTTCCCCTGTATGTATCCAGCAGGATAAAAAACACTCGGACTAAACTGCAGGACATCATTCCTGGAGGATATAATTCCTACATATATACGGTATCTCACAAAAGTGAGTACACCCCTGACATTTCTGTAAATATTTGATGATATCTTTTCATGTGACAGCACTGAAGAAATGACACTTTGCTACAATGTAAAGTAGTGAGTGTACAGCTTGTAAAGAAGCTGAGGGTGAAGGTGATGGACTGGCCGAGCATATCTCCAGACCTAAACCCTATTGAGCATCTGTGGGGCATCCTCAAACGGAAGATGGAGGAGCACAAGCTCTCTAACATCCACCAGCTCCGTGATGTCATCATGGAGGAGTGGAAGAGGACTCCAGTGGCAACCTGTGAAGCTCTGGTGAACTCCATGCCCAAGAGGGTTTAGGCAGTGCTGGAAGATAATGGTGGCCACACAAAATATTGACACTTTGGGCCCAATTTGGACATTTTCACTTAGGGGTGTACTCACTTTTGCTGCCAGCGGTTTAGACATTAATGTCTGTGTGTTGAGTTATTTTGAGGGGACGGCAAATTTACACTGTTACACAAGCTGTACACTCACTACTTTACATTGTAGCAAAGTGTCATTTCTTCAGTGCTGTCACGTGAAAAGATATAATCAAATATTTACAAAAATGTGAGGGGTGCACTCACTTTTGTGAGATACTGTAGATATGTAATATATATTTCATTCAGTCATCCTCGTATGTTATGCTATCGTTCAGTTATGCTAAAACACATGCTCCAATAATTCTTACTAAACAAACAGGATGAAATTGGCAAGATGCCGTCTCTCGTAATGGCTTTTAAAACTCTATCTATAATAAATGACTAACTGTGTTTCAAAACTGACCCGTCATAATTTCAGTGCTAAAATACATGACCTATATATATATATATATATATATATGGGTCAGGTATTTCAGGACTTCATAAAGTCCTCATTCACGTCTCTATAAATTTGAAATTCCACTGAAATACTAATTACCTCTATTGCGCAACCAACTGTTTAAAAACAGATATAAGCCGATTTAATGTTGATTTACTTGTCTTTCTAGATGATGATGATGATGATGATGTCTTGGTTTTGGTATATTTATCTTGTTTTTGGTGTCCATGGGTTGAAAATCAGATGATTAGAATATATTTATCGTTTAAATAGGAGACAAACGGAAGATGGTATATCCGGGTACCGTTCTTATGATGAACATGTACACGGTTCAGAGGTCAAATTAATTTGCAGTAGAAAGAAATTCATTCAACTAGATAAATTTAAACAATTTATAACCATAAGTATAATAATATGACTGCTTTAGTGATAGTTGGACCTTACTGATAAATGAACTGCAGCAATTCAAATGTAGACTCAGTGGGGAAAAGAAAAGCAAAAAAAAACTCCCATAAGATGTACACAATTTTGGTATCCATCCGAGTGCTCACCATGCATACGTAACTCAGCTCGTACCGTTAGAGTTACAGCTTCAAAACTACAGGGAAATCCTTTATCTCAAAGCCTTTCATGTCAGAGGAAGGACATGGAGTCCAGTTCAAGCTCTCTCACTGATGGATCACAGCATCTAAATGACTCCTTTTTTTTAAACTTGGAAAGCATGTAGTGGAGGGGGTGGGAAGTGTTTCATACTGCACTGTCAATAAATTATTAATTAAAGATTTAATAATAACTGACATTTACTGTACAAGACATGCAGTTTTGCTCTTGATTGAACTCTTTACTTAAATAAAAGAGAACACGCAAACCCAGAAATTTGTATTGGCTAGTAAGCTGTTACACCAGTGGCCATGAACTGCTACTGTGATTTATACTATATATATATATATATATATATATATATATATATATATATATATATATATATATATATATATATATAAGAACTGCACAGAAAGAAAAAAAGTCTGTATGGCACCCTGGAAGAAAGAGTCCAAAAACGTCCTTTCAAAGATAATCCAGGTCACACACACCAATCACGATGCGTTCTCCCCTCCCATGTGGCCAGGTATCCTGCACAAGGGAAATGGAGAGAACATCTACATTTCCCAGCAGCCTCCAGTCATCAGAACAGTCATGGGAAACGGCTACCATCGCACCATTCCATGTCATGGCTGCAGTGGCCTGGCTCTGGAGGCAAAACTATTCGCTCCTGTGGCTTTAGCTTGCGGTTCTGACGGCAGCATCTATGTCGGTGACTTTAACTTTGTGCGTCGCATCCTGCCTAGCGGATACGCCTACAACGTTCTGGAGCTCAAGTAAAAACAACCTTCTTCTTCTTGCTCTGGCATTTCCTTTGTTTTAGAACTGGCTGATAATATCTACTTTCTTCTGCCTCCGTGTTTGCTTTGCCACTTCTTTATTCATTGGTAATTGTAAGACAGTCTTCTGCATTTTGTACACGCTGCACAGACACAGTGTATAGAGTATAGGTAAAAGTAAAAAAAAAAAAAAAACCTGAGATGGCGCTATGCCAACAAGCATAAAGCTAATTAAATCTGCAAATATGAAAAGCTTAATCAGAATAAAACCCCCAGCTAAAACACTGCATGGTTATACGTATTTAAAACTCAGCAATTACATGCTGTAAATCCGGCATGGTTTAAAAAATCTATATTGCAAATGTAAAATGTTCTGTACTGTTGGCTTCATATGAATGTATTTTGAAAATGGACTTTTTCTCTCTCTTCTCTCTCCTTATAACGCATAACCATCAGGAACAGGGATACACGACACAGGTAGGATTTCATAATCACATCATGACTTCAAGGGAATATATACAGTCAATAAAGATTTTACAAACTACACTACTATTGTTTATTTGGTCTTACTTTAACAATTGTGTCTGTGCTTGGTTTGTTTTTGTTTGTTTGTTTGTTTTTTTTTTAAAAAGGCTCAAATTGGCCATTCCTTATTTCCAATAAGGTTATTTAATTACAGTTATTATTATGGTATTGCACCTGCGATGGGATGGAGGTCTATTTCCTGGGATAGGCTTCAGGCTCCACTAGGATAAGTGGTGTGGGAAATGGATGGATGGATTGCATTAAAAATAGCACGATGAAGTTTGGATTAAAGACTCCAGTCAGTTCAGTCTGTTTACCTAAGCCTTTGATTTATAAGATGAATATTTTAGTCATGCGTATAACTTTGCTGAGACATTAAAAAAAGAAAAAGAGGGGGGAAAAAATTTGCGTCAATGCTCTAAACTGAAGGAACATTTCAGACATGTCTATAACATTTAAAAGAATACTGATGGTTTTATTGGTTGGAAAAAATATTCGCCGGGAATGGTGATGTCCGAAAAATTAGGTACAAACCTCTGATAACAGCCAGCCAGCCCTAAGAACTGCCCAACCCCTTTTTGGTCTTGGGTCTTGGGCAGGCCACAATTGCTGGCGTCTGATCAATTCGGGGACGCATCTGCCCATGGCTTGTGGGAGCCCAGATACCGTATTTCCACCCATCCAATTGCACACTTCTTTAGGTTTGCTGTGCTTCCTGCCCATCTCAAGGATCTCAGGACAGCCCTCATCGAAAATTCCTCTTGCAACTTGGCAACCTGTGCTCTCTGAGATAGTGAGAGTTGGTCTCAACAGGGGACCAGGGTGAATTGGGCCACACTTTTTAGACTTCCTTCCAGTCCCAGCTCCTCCCTCTCTGGAACCATCATCCATGGTTTCAGATGATTAAGGTGTATTTAAAGTGCATCACCTCTATTCATTCGCCTGACCTCATAGTCAAACTTCTTCGACTCGCTGTCTGACCTTAAAGGGTCCTTGCCACTTTGTGTGTAATTTAGAGCTCGACGTGGGTAGTAAAACGAGTACTTTATAACCTGGTGCAAATTCCCATAGTCGAGTACCCAGTCATACAGTCGGGATTGTCGTTCTTGGGCCTGACGCCATTTCTCCTGCGTTAAGTGGCCTAAGGTGCGGAATTTTGCTCTCAGGTCCAGAACATATTGAATTTTATTTTTACTGTTAGAAGGTCCCTTCTCCCAATTTTCTCTTAATGATGTCTAAAATGCTTCGGGGCTTGTTCACATACAATAATTCAAATGGGGAAACCCACACGGAGGCTTACAGGACCTCTTGAACTGCAAATAACAGGAGCATCCTCAGGAATGAAATTACGAACCATGGTTTTTAGCGTCTGATTAAACTGCTCCACCAGACCTGATCTGTTTGCAGACAGTAAACACTTGTGCAAATCAATTTAATCCCCAATAAGTCATAGAGCTCGCGTAGTGTCCGTGACATGAATGTAGTGCGTCGGTGTCTGTTGAGTGAGGATTCCATGATGTATGGTTTCTTGTGATGCTGCTTGTGTGCCGAGATACTACAAGCTGCATGAGTACGTCCAGGGATTGCAGGCTAGTGGCACTGGACCCACTCCACTGTTCCTGTCAGGAGTTAACCGACAAATTGCTCCAGTACCACCAGCTAAATGATCTGTTCCGCATCTCGCTCCTCTGCCATCAACCGCCGTTGACATGAGTCCTTTGTCTGCTGCGTGTAAGTGAAGTGGCAGCTCACCTCGGGGAGCTGCGGCGACTGGAAGCGTCAGTGGTACTCCTCAGGTGTCCAGCCGACAAGCTGCAGGACTGACCTCTTGACACTGGAATACTCCACATGTGTCCGTGGCAGCTGTTGCTGGGCGGCAAGCTGGGCTTTCCCACATAGTAAGGGGAGGAGTTGAGGAGCCCATTCTCCCGCCAGCCATTCCAAGGAAGCTGCTGCATGCTCGAAGAGCTCCAGAAAATCCTCCTGATCGTCCATGGAGGTCATCTCGGTGAGCGCCATGGATGGCATATTGGCAGGGCACAGCATGATCTGTGGTGGACTGTTCTTTTCTGTTCTGGAGTGCCTGATAGCTCATAGCCTGCTCCTGCACAAGGGCTTCAAAGCGCAGCTGCTGCTCATTGCACACGTCAAGGAGTACTTGGTGTTTGGTTTGGTGGAGGATGGCGTTTGGGTTTGACGGGGAGGCTTCCATGGTGGCGTTGGAGCCTTCCACGATCCCGGGTTTTGACACCACTGTAGAACCCGGTGCGTGAGGGTATAGAGGAAGACTTGTGAGACAGACGGAATTTTAGCTGAGCTTGAGTTTGTTATTTACTTTGTTAAGTGAAAACATTATGTATCAATTAAAATGGCAAGTTGATGTCCATTAAGCACTTTAAGTCTTGTTTTCAAATGCCTATTAAATAATTGACGAGGCATTGAAGTGAGTACATGATTTTAGTACAAAAAAAACCTGTAAAACCTGTAACATTTTACATTCTGAAAGTAAACTTTCCAATCTCGCCTGTCCATATGCTTGGATTTGTCCTCCTGAGGCCTTGTCGTCTATTGAGAGCAAGTAAACAGCAGCTCTGCTGCAGACCACATCAAGAGACTTTGTACTGTCAGCCACAGGATTAGCCAGATGTGCACTGTCAATCAATATTTAACTTTATTGAGTTGCCTTTGTGAGTAGGAGAAGGGATAGATTCAAACCTGATGCCATCTTGGATGAGAACAAACTATCAGGAGCGTGGCCGATATGGCAGAGCGTTCTGGACTGTAAATGGTCTGTGTGCCAAAGACAAACATATGACAAGCAGCATTTCACTAGACATCAACAGCTGTTTGTCTCTCAACAAACTAATTAAGATTCCCCAAATGAGGCAATTTGTAGAAGCAGCTTTTGAAATAGTGGTGCTTTCTTCTTTATGAAACTTCTGTGCCCCAATGCTTTCTAGCTTTTTTTCTTCTTCTATGTGCTCAGTCCTTTTGTGCCTGAAGAAGCTGTTCGGTTCTGTTACAGCCAATAATTCTGGACATGGTGACAGGTGGTGCAAAGGACCCTCTGGAATTCTCTAGCAGGCACTTTTACAGTACAGAACTGGATGACAGCCAGGGATGCTTTTTTTATGTCAAGGAGATGAAGGAGGAATATTAAACAGAGCAGTTATGTGCAGTTCGGGAGAATAAAACATTCTCTCTTTTGGTCTTTCCTGTAGCTTTTTAAGTGGGATAGGGGGAATCTCAGAGCCTGTGCTTTGTGCGAGATATCAGTGCGAAGGGAAATTGAGGTTTGTCTGCTGACTTCTTTATGTGATGTGAGGATCCCAAATGCCCGTGAGTTGCACTCTGATCTGTCGGGGAGGTTCTTCAGTTCAGCCTTTAAAAAATATTCCACCCTCCTGGTTCCTCTGTTTCAGACCCATCCAGTCATTCATGCCTAATTGATTTTTCTTCCCTTATGGTACAAATGTTTTGTGTTATATGAATTCATTCATATATTTTATTACATATATCAATATATATATGAATGAATTCATGAGATAAGGTTAGAAGTTTAAGCTTACCCTTAAAATGAATCTTAACGTTAAATCATACAAATTGAGTCGCAAGAGTTAAGAGTTTGCGAGTGTGAGGCCATGTTAGATAAAAGACATTAGATACAATGCCATTTTAATAGGGAAAATGGTCATAGACTTGGGGGAACAAATGCAGGGCTATTTTGAATGACTCTCCTTTAGTTAGCTTGACTGAGGTCATATCTCCCTCAGACACTTGATAATTCGATGATTGCAGAAGAATGCCTGCACCAAAATTGGCTAAAAATGATGGACATCGAAAGATAAAACAAGTAGTTGTGAGTCAATTCGTGTCACGTTGACTGCGCCAGTTCTTGTCGTCTTTATTGAAAAGCTCTGGGAGCAAAACGATGACTCTTAAAGGACAGCCGGAAATGAACGAATGCTCAGAGCCGTCACGCTGGCATGTCGTCGTCATCTCGGCTGGAACACGGGACTGCCGTATCATTTGAATCAAATAAACATAAACCACCGTTTTCTGTTTGTACTGTTGTATAACACGCTGCGTTATGTAATATATTACCTTCCAAATGGAGCCTGTGGTTGAGTTATGTGGTTTGCGTGTGGTGTGTTACAGACCTTTTAATATTTAATCACGGACATTGAATCGTACGCGCTGCTGTGGTGGAATTTGTCAATTGAACAGCCACGGAATTACTGCTAATGCATTTTCCTACTCTTTATTTATTTATTTATTTGTTTGTTTGTTTGTTTTTTATGAATTACATTGACGTGTCACACAGCTACTAAAATTCCACTGATCCAGGATAGAAATACTTCATCGAATAAGAAGTTTGGTGCCAGTGCTATATAAATGTAAATGAAAAAAGTATGGTAAATACACTGAAAATACAGAATGTGATGTCACATATGTCACACATGCATGACTGTACATTGAAGGAATTATACTTTGACTTAATTAGGAATAAAATGTATATTATATTATAATATGCCGTATTGTATCATTATATTATATTACATTATATATGTATATATATATATTTTGGGTACAATTAGTATAGAATATAAAGCAATGGGGCATGATGCATGATAATCAATGGCAAATTAGTGTGATGTGGCATGCCCCAGTATGGCAAAGTTACACAATGTCTTGTTCCCTTCTCGGGGAACAGGGTTACATGCTTAACCTAGACATTCCCTTTCAAAGGGAGCTCAACATTGCGTGAGCTTCACACTCTGGGAACGAGTATACGCACTCCGTCATACTGAGGGTATGGCCTGTCACCCAGGCTCCATCAATAGGGGCGGGCCTGGCCGAAATGGCAGCCATGTAGACACTAATTGTAGAAGGCGCCAACCTCGATGAGAAACGTTCCTGTAAGAACTCCAGGACTGTAGCCATTGTGCAGTTACTGGGTCTCGCTGATGTTCCTCACACTACAATAAAAAAGTTGCCACTTGAAAGCGTACAATTTTCTCGAGGATGGTTCTCTTACGTTTAACATGAACTGAGGTTGTAGAGACTGAAATCTATGAGCTGGTTCCCCTCAGGGGTCAGACTCCTAGTTTCCATAGTTCCGGCTTGAGACTATAGACTATAGATCCCTGCAAATGGGAATCTCCCAGGGAGTGCCGTCCAGCAGAGATATTATCTATTAAGATATATTAAACAATGTAACTGTTATGACATGCCGAGATTTTAAATTGTTATTTTGTTTCAACAGCACTAGCCCGGCCCATAAGTATTACCTCGCAATGGACCCGGTGAATGAAGCTCTGTACGTGTCAGATACAAGCAGTAGGAAAATATACAGACTCAAGAAGCTGAGTGAGCCCAAGGATCCAGCCAAAAACATGGAAGTGGTAGCAGGGACGGGTGAACAGTGCCTTCCATTTGACCAGAGCCACTGTGGTGAGGGCAGCAAAGCCACAGCTGCTTCACTGAACAACCCCAGAGGTAAGCTTTTCTGCAGATTCGGAAAGACTCGCCATCTTTTCAGCCAGACAAAATACGAGTCAGATCATTTGCAGAGCCCACCAGTTGCTTAGATTAAACACCATTAGGCAGTTACTTGAACCTTGTCTGTTTAAGAGGGAAAGGACCAGATGGAAGCGAATTATAGTCAGAATAGCATGAAATCAAATGTTTCATGCTTATAAGGACCTGATAAGGACCTAATAAGGTCCTCTCAAAATACATCAAGGGTGCTAAGACATTTAGCTCTACTTAGTAAAGGCCTTTTTTTGGTCAGTACAGAAAGTAAAAACATTCCTAGGCTTAATTAAATGTTCAGTTGATATGTGTAAATTGCCATTGATTCACTTGCACAGTAGTCTGTATAAACTGCCAGAGCAGCAAATCGAACTAATTATTAAGGCAGTCAGCACTTAGATTAAGAGACACTGTACATACATAACCTTATATCTTATTTACAGTTTCATTCTTTCCCAAATTGAATAGATTTCCCTGGGTCTATATCAGGGGTTCCCAAACTTTTCCAGGGCAAGGCCCCCCAAATGGCATTAACATTTTATCGAGGCCCCCCTTTTGCAAGATATCTTTAAAAGCACATTAAAAATACAGACTTTAAATATATCCCACTTTTTTATTATTATTATTAATAATTACATCTTACATCTTTACATTACATTAAATTAGGAATTGATTGTTTGTGTGTGTGTGTGTGTGTGTGTGTGTGTGTGTGTGTGTGTGTGTGTGTGTGTGTGTGTGTGTGTGTGTGTGTGTGTGGTTGTCTGAGAGTGAGAAAGAGAAAACATACTAGTGGGAGGGATGGGCACACCAAATTGTTGAGGCCCCCTTGGCTCCCCCTGGTGGCCCCCACTTTGAAAACCACTGGTCTATATAACAGTCATACTGAAGCCTACTGTTTCTCTTACTTGATTTTTAAAAAATTGGAAAATGTTTCAAATGTTGGGGTTCATTTGAACATTTTTATTTTTTTGGTTTGCTATGACATGGAAGCTACTTGTGTCTTGGTCCGTGTACGTTGCGTTCATCCATTTTAGGTTTCAAAATTGAAAGACTAAATTTAAAAAAACTCCAATTTTTGGGGAGTGGCAGCTCAGTGGTTAAGAAATTGGGTTACTAATCAGAAGGTCGTGAGTTCAAACCCCAACACTGCCAAGCTGCCATTGTTGGGCCCTCGAGCAAGGCCCTTCAACTGCTCAGACATATACATGTAAGTCACTCTGGATAAGTGCGTCTGCCAAATGCCATAAAATGTAAATGTTCAAAAATGCAAAAGATTTCAAATACGCCTCATCTATACTTTCTTCCCATCTTATTTTTTGAGTTGGAATTATTTCGTTTTGTTGCATGCTCACATAACCAAATGTCATTTAACTAACTGAAAACTACTATATGCTCTGAATAAAAATGAATAAAATTTACTGTATAATTTTGTACTAATTGCCGTTCAAAATCACATGATCTGTCCATTTCAATTTTAATTAATTATAATAATGGACAATTGGTAGATGATTAAACCCACTCATCATAATAATAATAATAATAATAATAATAATAATAATAATAATAATAATAATGATAATAATAATAATAATAATAATAAGTGCACTAATGATTACAATAGGTGCCTATGCACTTCGGTGCTTGGCCCCTAATAAGAATACTAACAATTACAGTAGGTGCCTACACACCAGTGCTGCTTGGCCCCTAATAATAAAGTTTCTTAATAGATGTGTTTAGTAAATGTATTTTTATTTGGCCTAATGCTTTGTAGCATCTCTTTAAGCTTGATTGATTTTGCCATTTTTTTAGCCTGTACACTCATAAATACTGTGAATTATTGTGTATTGGTTTTGTAACTTGTTTATTTTATCATTCTGTAGAAAGTTACGTTGCTTTGGTTGTGTAGCTTGCAGACGCACGTTTGGCACTATTACTGCTGAGTCGATAAACTTTACGTAGGCTAGATTAACTGTGGTTTCAGGAAGAGTGGCTGGCATAACCCCAGTTATTTATCTGCAGTCATGCAACTTTTCTGTAGTCCTCTTTGATAGTTGCACGCCTGGCTCCCTTAAATAGTATCAAACTCTCCATGCTCCTTAACAAAATAGACCATTGTCCATCACAGCCCATGATGAAACAATTAACTTCTATGATAAACCAAAAAAAAAAAAAAAAGAAAATGGTTAAAATTAAACCCGACATTTGATCCATTTTCTAATTTCTTATTTTTAACTTGAACATGAGATCAAAAGAACAGAAATTATGTTTCATTTTGTATTTGTAAATCATGATACAATAACAAGCTATTTTTTCTGGGTTTTTTTTTTAAACTATATTTGGTTCTTAATTGAGTATGAAAAGAACAAACGAATCACAGATTAAATTTTCCTTTTCACTTTTCATCATCTATTTTATTTCACTACACAGGCTCTCTCTCTCACACACAGGCACACACACAAACTCGGCTCCGTGCTGCTCCGCTCGCTCTCTCTCTCTCTCTCTCTCTCTCTCACACACACACACAGCTCTCATCTCTCCCAACTTTATCCTTTCTGCCACTCACGGAAACACAGAACACACGTAAGTGCAGTCCCGCACAGGAGTAGGTCCTTACCACTGAAGGCTCTGCCCTCCATTCACAAACCCTTGCTCGCCTGGGGAGCCATCCAGCCTGCCGCAGGTTAAACCCCCCCTGGCCTCCCTTTTTTGTGACCTCTGAATAATCAGGCACAAATACCATCATAGCCAGCCAGCCCTAGGAACTGTCTCACCTCCTTTTTGGTCATGGGTCTCATCACTGAGGTCTTATCAATTGGGGGACGCACCTGCCCATGGCCCAAGTGGAATCCCAGAAACCATACGTCCACCTGTCCAATTGCACACTTCTTTGGGTTTGTTGTGAGACCTGCCCTCAGGACAGCCCTCAGGTGCTGACTCTGTCATCTAGATGATTTCATCTAGATAGGCATTGAGTCACTTGAATACTGCTGGGGCTTCAAACAACCCAAAAGGAAGGCTCACAAATTGGTGTAAACCAAACTGAGTGAAAAAAAGAAGTTGATTCCAGGACATATATCCCTTTTTTTCAAATCCATTGTCGAGTAAAAGCAAGCCGCACCAAACCGATCGGGCAGTTCGTCAATGCGGGGCATTGGGTACACGTCAAATTTTGACCTTTCTAAAGTCCACACAGAACCAGATTGAACCATCTTCCTTGGGAACCAGGACCACTGGACTGGACCAGCCACTGTGGGACTCCTCAATTGCCGCCGTATCGAGAATAACCTTGAGCTCCTCCCGCACCACTTGTTTTTTTGTGATTGGGCAAACGATAGGGGCAGCTGCATACCGTCCCCCGTGGGGGTGTCTCAATGTGGTGTTCTATGAAATTAGTGTGACTGGGTAGTGGCAAAAACATGTTGAAAATTCCTTCTGCAACTTGACAACCTCTGTGAATTGGGACGGTGAGAGATGGTCTCCACAAGGGACCTGGGTGGATTGCGCCACCTGTTTTAGATTCACCTCTGGTCCTAGCTTCTTCCTCTCTGGAACAACTGTCACGAAAGCCACAGGGACCTCCTCTCTCCATGGTTTAAGGAGATTGAGATGGTATATCTGCCAGGCCCTGCCTCTATCCATTCACCTTACCTCATAGTCAATGTCCCCGACTTCCATGTGACCTTGAAGGGCCCTTGCCATTTTGCCAGTAATTTGGAGCTCAATGTGGGTAATAAGATGAGCACTTTATCTCCCAGTGGAAACTCACGTAGCCAAGCGCCCCTATTATACCACCGGGATTGACGTTCTTGCACCTGTAGCAAATTCTCCTGTGTTAATTGCCCTAATGTGTGGAGTTTTGCTCTCAGGTCAAGAACGTACCGAATTTCACTTTTGCTTTCCGAAGGTCCCTCCTCACAATTTTCTATAATGATGTCTAAGACACTGCAAGACTTACACTGATATAGTAATTCAAACAGGGAGAACCCAATGGAGACTTGTGGGACCGCTCTCACCACAATTACTAGGGGTTTGAGCCACTGATCCCAATTTCAAGCATCCTTATGTACGAACTTCCGGATCATATTTTTAAGGGTTTAATTAAACTGCTCGACCAGGCCACCAGTTACTTTCATATGGTTGAAGGCATGCCTGAGGGTTTAGTCTCGTGTCTGCTCCTGAGGGTAATCCCTGAGGGAAATTCAACCAAAAGGTGGGGGCTGGGGCCCTGTCTTCTTGACATGAAGCTGACGTCAACGGCCTACGCAACCACTTCCCAGGCCATGCTGCACACTTCCCACACCATTCTACACTTCAGCTACTCCCCATCATTTTCGTTTCTTGTTATTTAATGTTCATTATTAATTGGATGTGCACATAGGCATTTTGATATGGCTTGAGCCACATGCCTGCTGGCGATGTAGAGTGCTGGTAAAGGTTGTGGGTCAACTTTTTTTTCCCCCTCAACCTTGACATGTACCTGTTTTTTTACACAGCACCTCCAGGGTTCACGTTTAGCTCATGAATGATACTCCAAAAGCATACCACTGAGGCTAGGTGCCTTGGTTTCAGATCTAGATTACCTTAGGCTGGCTACACCCTTGAAGATTTTAAGCCTGATTTGCACCCTCCCCAACGGTCAGTGGGCGTGGCCTTTATGTTCAAAAAAATCCTTAATTGTGTGGTCTCATTACGATCATTTTACTGCGCTGGATCGAGTCGGAGCCTCCCTGATCCTAAACAGGTTTGATATTTACGATTCTTGATCGGGCTTCCGGAGGCGGGATACCCGCAATAGCCAATAAGAGAGAGCAAGCGTCACCAACAGGGTGATGCGTGCTTGTATAGCAGAAACATGGCAGCCACAAACATGCCACGTAAGTGGAGTATGGTTCAGCAACAGAGACAAGCGAATAATTTTTTAATAGTACGTTGAGCCTAGGAAGCTGCGCTCCCTAAGCTTAACCCTATGATTTTGGTTTAGGTTGATTACTTTGGATCTAAAAAGCTGTTTTTCAGAGGAATTTCATAAATCTGGCATTTGAGTTTAGACTCAAATCAAATGAGTGCTTTGTCAATACACTGCCTGCATGAGCTGAGTTCCAGGAGAGTACAAAAATAATGGGCATAGCTTGGTAGAGGCAGAATCAGCTTAGTTACTGCTGTGGAGAGTGGCACCAGTTACAATGAACCCATTTATCTGGATTTTTGCCCATGCTGCCAGCTTCCCTTAGCTGCAGAGCTGGGAAACTAATGCTTTTATCTTGTGGTAACACATAGTCATCATATCTGTCCTTCCACGAGGGCCATCTGCCCCCGTGTCTCCACTCTGTCTCTGAGTCAACACCGTTTACAGGATTTTTCAATCTGGTAGATAGGAGGTGAGTTTTTAAAGCCACGTTACTGTTGAAAAAGGCAGAGTGGGCGAGAATCAAGGAAAGCAGTTTCGAATCACAGATACAGCCAAAGTACGAGAAAATACACATGCACTGCTGGTGTCAAGGCCACCAAAGCCTGAATGAAAATGGCGGTATGATCATGATAATAAAAGAAGGGACGTTTGTATCAGCACTGGTCTCAGACAGGTCTCAGAAGCTGAGAGAGATATCGGAACTTTGATCGGAGCGGATCACAGCAAGTGTCTAGAGGCAATTTTTCTCATGTGAAACTACATCCCCTGGCAAAACTGATGGAATCGCCCCATTTAGAAGATGCTCATCCGACTTTTATACATCGTGCATCGTGGGGTCTCTCTTCCCTCCATCATAGACATTTACACCACAACGCCACGAACGTTATGGATGACCATACACCTCCTACCGTCTGGAAAAATGGCACCGAAGCATCCGGGCCCTCACAGCCAGACTGTGTAACAGCTCCTTCCCCTGAACCATTAGTCTCCTTCATACTCAAACACTGTACTGACACCCACACACACACACACACTCACACTCTCTCAACTGAACACCATCGCACTCCCATTGCAACCCTTGCACATTTCTGTATTGACTGTATTGCGTTTTTTGCTGCTACTGTGTTTATAAAAATATCATATTTAAGTTCCTGTCACTATTATACACTTTTATCTGCTTGTTACTACAATAATTGCTATATCCATCCTTATCTGCTGAATACTAAGTCATAGCATGTTATGTTTACATTCACACCATTAAAAAAAAACACTGTCACTTACTGTGCCTGTTGCTCCTGTTTTAGTAGTTACTGTACTGTTTTGTGTTGTTAGCACACGTCTTATTTAGTTCTGTGTCCTCTCATGTAGTTAGTGTGTTGTTTTTTGTAGCACCGTGGTCCTGGAGGAACGTTGTACCAGCTGTATATGGTTGAAATGACAATAAAGCCATTTGACTTGACTCGACTTGAAATCTTGACCGTTTGCCGTCCGTGTCTTTGAGTTGATGTGCCTTTCCTGAAGAAAAGCTTTAACATCCCTTGCTTTGTGGCAAGATGCATTATCATCCTGAGAAATGACTTCATCACGACCAAGCCTATTTTCTATCGATGGGATGAGTAAAGTGTCCTAAAGTCTCCGGCTGGTCCTTTACCTGACATCCAACACCAATATCATAAATGAGCAGGGAAATGTGATTGTTTTCTTCAGGAAGTCAAATTTATATGTTTCATTAGAACGGTACCAGATAAAAGTTCCAGCATCGTCTCCTTGGCCGATGCAGATTCATCACCGGATATCACTTTTATCCAATCGTCCACACTCCACGATCGCTTCTCTAGTCCACTCTGACCTCGTTTCCTTCTGTTTAGGTGCTAGTGCTGGTTTTCGTTTGGCGTTTCTGTACGTGAATCCCGTTTCATTCGGCCGAGTTCTTCCGGTCCCGTCACAAACGTTGACTCGTGTTCCCGCCCGTTTGTTTTTCATCTGTTTCGTTGTCTATTTTCTATGTCCAATTCGTATCGCTTCGAGTTCTCTAACCTGACGCTTTGACGTCTTCTTCGGTCGACCCGTACGCTTTCCTTTTATAACCTTCCCATTTTGTTTATACTTGCTCCTAATTTTAGACACAGCCGACTGGGAACATCCCACGTCTTCCAGCACACTCCGGGTTGGATTTCCATCTCGAAGGAGTTTTATAACCCTTTCCGTCGTTTCAATCGACAGCGCTCTTGTTCGGGCCAGGTTTCCTTTCAAAAAGTCCAAAGTTCCAGTTGTCCCAGAGTAACGTGGTTTCCTCACAACACTGCTTTAGTCTACCTCAGTGGGACAGGAGTTTTATTATTTGGTTTCAGTTCATTTAATGTAATGATTTCCATACCAAGCAGGACACCTGACATGCCCAGGTAACACTTTACACATAAACGATGAATTACAAGGCAAGTAGACATTTTTACCTTGTTTACCACAGTCCAGCCCCAGTGCTGTATTGTATCCGTCATCTTATCTATGACGTGCTACTTGCCACAGGCAAGAAAAAACATTCAAAAACTTTGTGTCAAGAAGCTTGCCTGGAAGAAACATTTCAGATGTCTGAATCCGAACGCATGGGCCTTATGAGGAATTATTTAGGCTTACTGTTTGGTAAATCAAGGAGGAGATCAATAAATGCTGCCGTGAGGCTCTAAGACAGTGCTCTGTCACTGTCACACACGTCGTGTCAGTTGTGCTACACTATTACGGTCGCTGATTGACTGACAAGTATAAGACAAGAAGACCGAGCATGGCAGCACCATTACAGTATATTCAACTGCCTAGTAAGAGTTGTTGTTTCAAGATAAAAACACAAGTCTAGTCAATGTAACTCAATACAGCTGGACATTTCAAATGAGTCGGCGCACGGAAACATTAATAAACACCATAAAATCAAAAACACCATTTTTCCGTTTTTGCAATATCTGTGTAAGAGGTTCCCGTGATTGTGTTGCAATTAAAGACATTATGATTAAATTGTTATTTACAGTTCATAAATAGCAAATTAATTAAATAATAGTGTTGTGCGAATCACTTATTTAGGTAAGGGTTTTATTCTATTTGTTTTGGTTAAGCACTTAATGAGTTCGATTTAGAAGTGATCTGTCTATGCATCTCATACAAGCTAAACTAAAAAAATCTCTATAATCTCAGTCTAATTTCTGGAACATTACAGGGAGGTATACATTTCATTTGGGCATGGGGAAGATGGCACGAACCTCTCTGTACTCATGGCCAGATTGTAAAGGATAGCAGACAGTTGACTTGCCAGCCAGATGTAAAATTTGCTGCCACTATATGGTTTATTTTTGACACTCAATTTGTTAACAATCATTCTCACTGTAGAATGGGGAATTTCAAATTGTTTGGTGATGGCCCTATAACCCTTCCTCAGACCTCACGTTATCTTCAAGCACTCTTTGATATGATGCAGAATTCATAGAAGCAACCCCAATCCATAACAATTCCACCACCGTGCTTCACAAGTTGGTATGAGGTGCTTCTCCTGAAAAGCTGTCTTTTTAAATCCCTTGCCAGACTCCTAGGCATCCACAACCTTTTTTCTGAAGGCCTTTATAGAGCACTTTAGATCTTGGCATGATGACACCACACACCTCAATAACAAAGGGAACACCAGACAGTGGATATGAGAGGGGTATAAATAAGACCGGTTCCACCTGCACTCCTCTAATCACTTATATATATATATATATATATATATATATATATATATATATATATATATATATATATATATATATATATATATATATTTTCACACAAGGTCTACACCATCTTTGATCCATCTAGCTTTGCCCACTGGCAGTCCATTTCCTTACTGTAACAGCAGGCACTTTCTAAACACAGGGCTAAAACGTCTGTCCACTTACACACATTGCTTACCTCGAAGAAGCAGCTAATATTAGGTATTTCAGCACTTAGCCATGGTCCTGCCGAGAGCAAGATGTGTAATGGAATAATAATATATAATTATTCACACTACACCAGTATTCAGTACTATGTGATTAAATAATTTTTTTTTTTTTTTTTTTTTTTTTACAGTTATTTGTCTTGAGTAATGTGCTTTGTAAGAAATTTGCTATATTGTTTTATTAAATAGAAATCTGGACGAAAAAATTATTGCGGAATTGGCAAAAGCTATTATAATTGTGTGGCGGCTTGTGAAAACATGCAACTTTTTCTATTATATACAAGTTATATGAATACGAATATATAATATACGGCATATGTTTCTCTTTCGTGTGGATCTCAGTCAGAACTAAAAGATTTTAAAGTCTGGTTATCCCCTAAAATCAATTGCGTTGAAAGATTTTATACCAATTCTATATTTGCAAGCTAATGTAATCACTGGAAAACAACATTAGTTCCAATATTTAAATGATGTTTATAATGGGAAATGATTAGCATACCTAATAGCTATTATTAGCCTCATCCACATCAGTCTCTGACTCATCACTCGAGCTAAAAGTCACCTGGAACATTCAACTGATCTTTATTCCTGCTAATATCTGTGCTAAAATAATCGCTGACTCATTCAGCGAGTTATGTTATGTGGGTTCAATTTCTGCTTATTCATTTCGTTTAATCGGGTTCCACTGTTGTGTACAGTGTACAGATAGCAGCGGAAGCATGAAATTCACTGTGTGAGGAAATCAAACGTCTCTAGCATGGGTTTAGACATCACTAAAAAGACTGATAGCATTTAATGTTCGTTAAACTGGCTTTTTTCCTGAGATGATCTATGCTGGCAGCCACGATAAGGTTAGAATGTAGCCTAAAAAAAAAACTTTTCCATGTTATTTTGGTAAAATACTATATACTTATGCTTCCTTAAAGTATAAATGCCAAAGTATATTATTGTCAAAATAAATGTTGCTTAAAATCTGATTTTTCTAAATTTTTGACTGGTTTCGATTCAGAATTCGAACACAGAGACTTACGACAAGGTTTTGTTTGTTTGTTTGTTTGTTTGTTTGGTTTTTTTTAAATAAAATCCTTCACAATTATTGTTGAATAAGTATAACAGTTTCACTGTGAATAATCACACATCTTCTTACTGTAAATTGTTAGAAATTTGGTGTCGTCAAAATTTTCCACCACAGGTTATTTAAAATGAAGCAATCAAGATATCCCTCCACCCTCACAGGCTCAAAAGTAACTGGACAATTGGACTGATACGCAGTTTCACTTCACTTGGCCTGTTTCCTCGTTGTTTCATGAGAAATTAAGGAGATAAAAGGTCTGAAGTTGAATCCAAGTGTTGCAAGCAAATCTGCATTTGGTAGCTGTTCGTGGGAACTCTCGATATGCGGTCCAAAGAGGTGCCGAGGCAAGCGAAGGATACCGTCGTTAGGCTGAAAAAACCAAAACAGACCTATCAGAGAGATAGTAGAAACTTTAGGAGTGTCCAAGTCAGAGATTTTGTACGTTCCTAAAAAAAAGGAATGCATTGGCAAGCTCAACAACACCAAAAAACCTGGAAGGTCACGGATGACTTCATCTCAGATTCACTGTGGTCGTGTACAGAGGTAAATTTACAAAAATGTGTCCACATACTTATGGAACTGAATATATAGTGTCCAAATACTTATGGAACTGATTATATACTATATGACTATATAATCCCTTAATCCGCTGGGCATTGCAATTACTTCCTTCAATTAGTTTTCTTCTGCTAATGTTATTATTTAACAATAAAGGGATCTATATATAGTATAATAAGTGTATATAATAAGTACTTCAGCATTCTATTTTTTTTTTTGGATTAAACATTGCCGCTGTGTGTTATAACGCTGCAGATGTAGCAGTTTATTCATTGTTCGTTGAGGAGGTGCGATTTCCTGTCAACCAGAGCATATGTTCAGAGAAAGGGGGAAAAACCTCCACATCCTGACCTAAAAACTCACTTCATTACTCACATCAACATCCCATGCCCACGTGAACATACTCCTACAGAGTATAAAGCATGCTATTTCGTCTCCAAAAACGAGCTCTTTTGATCGAGTCTGACTGAGACTGTGGAAATTTACTCGGTAAAATGGAGGAAACTTTACACTTCTAAATGTCACATGAGATATGTGTATTTTGGCAGCCTGGCAGAATTTCTGTTAAAAAAAATAGTTCAAACAGGAACGCATATTAATTACAAATACCCGCCCATGCTTTTTGATTTTCTTTGTCTTTATTGTTATAGTATGGATGAAAACAAATAATTGCATGTGTATGTCGTTAAAACAAAAAAAAGCATGTTCAATCGCACTAATCGAAACAAACAAACAAACAAACAAACAAACAAAAAAGCGCTGTGTTATCAATTCTTGCATCGGAATGCATTGTATTTTCAGGGTTCGCATTTTTGGGGGGCTGCAATTCAACGTGGTCGTATATTTAAGCTATGACTATTTCAACTGGAAACATTTCGGACACGATTCCATTATTAAAAAAATGAATAATCGATGTTCTGACTCGGAAATCAGGCAGGCTTTTAAACAACATGTGGTATGACAGATGATGAGAATGCACATTAACCCAAAGCATATTTTGTGCTATTTATTTATTTATTTATTTATTTATTTATTTTTAGGGAAACGTGTCTGATGAAATACAGCATTAAGACTATAACCAGAATTTATTGATGTAGAAGGGATTTATTCATGCATTTCTTGTTTCAAGGTCAAAACAAGTTTGACTTTAGTGAATATCTACAAAGTGTCTAATAACAGTTTTCGGTTAGTATTGTTTAACCGGCACCTGCCTGTTACCACAGCTGAGATACTGTATGAGAGAAAGTAGTACGACGGGATGATATAGAATGCCGGAAGCCTTCAACAATGCTACTATTTTGCCTCTACGGACAAAGAAGGAGTTTAAGGAAAGTACTATATTTCGTGCTTTTCAAACAGCCAACATAACTGAAGCGCCATATAACGCTCCATATAAAGCCAAAATACTTTTACTGCAATCTATGATTTAAGTCAAGTTCTAAGCAGTCTTTAGAGTGTTCTACCTTAGGGTGAGAAATTGATGCAGCATGGGTGCTTAGGAAGAGATTTTAAAGGGCACAGGTGGAAGGGAGGGGCTCTGCAATATAATATATCAGTGTTGGGAGAATGATGAAGGGGTGAAGAGGCAGCAGAGGCCATATTTACCTTTACCATAGTGAAGCAATACACTGACCCATTTTGTCGCTTGCCGAATTCATTAGTCATGTGAGAGAAGACAGTCTTACCTTAGGCAAAGTCAATAGGCTGTGACTTGCCCCAAGTTCCCTGCGATGCCCTTAGATAAAGCAGCATGACGAATGTGATGCCACTGCAGCTAACAGGGGTTTCACCTGGTGGTTTGCATCATCTCTTTCAGTATCTGAAGCCAAGGTAGAAGCTGTGGGCCGGTTTTTTAAAAATCTTTGCTGTCTCTTTGTTCTCTGTCGCCTTTTTTGCATGAGTTGAATGACCGGTAGCAAGTTTCACCTCGACGAGACGCTTTTGGTAGCCATCAACCAGCTTCTGGCAGAATTCTGGTTGGATATTTGACCACTCTTCCTGGCAGGATTGGTAAAGATCAGTGACGTTTGTTGGTTTCCTGGCCCTGACTTGACTTGAGACACTTGAGTCCACCAAATTTCGATAGGGTTGAGATCAGGACGTTGGGAAGGCGATTCCAAAAGCTTAATGTTAGCCTGCTTTATCCCTTCCACAACCAGCTTTGATGTGTGTTTGGGGTCAATGTCCTGTTGGAACACCCAATTGTGTCCAAGTTTCAACCGTCTGGCTGATGGTTTGCGATTATGCTGAATAATTCATAAGGTAGTCCTTCTTCATTATCCCATCCACTTTGTGCAATGCACCAGTTCCACTGGCAGCAAAACAGCCCCAGAGCATAACGCTACCACCACCATGCTTAACAGTTGGTACAGTGTACGACTCACCATCACTCGTCCAAACGTACGTCTGGTCATTGTGGCCAAACAGCTCAATCTTTGTCTCCTCTGACCATAAGACGTTCCTCCAGAAGGCTTTTTCTTTGTTTATATGGTCAACTTTAGATGGGCTTGAAGGTGTCGATTTTGGACCAAGGGCTTATTTTTTGGACGGCAGCCTTTCAGTCCATGGCGATGTAAAACTCACATGACTGTAGACGGTGACACTGATGTTCCAGCAGCTTCCACTGCATGGCAGACCTGTGCCTTGGTGGTTCCTGGGTTTTTCCTGACCATCTGAACCAATTTCCTCTCAGCTCACTTCCCCAATAACTTGTACTTACATACAATTGTTTGAACTGATGATCTTGGAATCTGTAATTGTTTATAAATGGCTCCAAGAGACATTCCTGACTTGTGTAACCACCATCTTCTTTTTCAGATCTGCACTGCGCTCCTTGGACTTTCCCATAGTACTGTGTGTTGGTCAATCCAATGAGTGCTGTCAAACAAACCCTTTTTATGTTGGCACAGAGAATCTGCCAGCTGTAGTCAATCATGATCTCTAACAGGAAATTAAGAGGCCTTGGATTTGGCAAATTAAGGAACATTCAGCACCACTGAATTAATAATCTAAGTGTTTGTGTGTATATTTTTGACCCTGTATGTATAATTCTGGTTCTGTGTTGATTACAGAAAACCCCAGATGAATTCAAACGTGTGAACCAAATTCTTGTTTTATTTTTCCTTTATTAACGATGTCGTGCAATCATTCTGCCGCAGGAAAAGAAAAGTTCGAAGAAAATACTGAAAGCCCAATATTGCCATGATAATCATGTACATGATGAGCGTATGTAAACTTCCGAACACAACTGTAGATTGTATAAATAATCATGGTTGATAGAACGAGTCTGTTTAGAAGCTATAGAGATCACAGCTGAAGGTTGCCCATCCTGAACGATTCGTCGTGTATCTGACATTTCCATAATGTTCACTATGCCTTTGTCCACTCATCATCCACTAATTGAATGAAAACTGCTTGTGCTGGTGCAATGCACCAACACTGGCTATGGATTTTTATGCAATCCTAAACATTCTTGTTTTCAAAGCCATACCCCTGGAGTATAATCTCATAAATTACGTATTTTCTTTCACTTGCATTGCTCTAATCCCTTTAGTATTTTCAAAGAAATGTAATAGCATTTTATGGTGGAATGAGTTTGTTGAACGTGACATTTGTTGAGCAGAATGAGTAACAGTATGGGGATAAGCCTAGATTCTCTGTCTCTGACACAGCTCTACTGTCTTCATCTGCAGGAATTGCAGTGGACAAAAGGGGCTTTGTGTATTTTGTGGATGGAACCACCATCCAGAGGATCAATGAGAGAGGAGTGCTGACCACCTTCATTGGCTCCAATGGTCTCATGTCTACTCAACCACTCAGCTGTGACTCCCGCATGGACATCACACAGGTGTGTGCCTGTTCACACTGATCACAGGTTTTTGAACAGGTGAAATACTGTCATGCTGAAACATAGCATACAAAGGTCTGAGATGAATGAGAAGAGCTGATTCGATCTCGTATCTTTTTTTTTAAGATTGCCCGATTACCATGTATGCGTTCCATTAAGATTAAAGTGAGGGCCATTCATTTCACAGTGCCTCCATTTTTGCAGGCTCAAAAGTAATTGGACAAGTGACCGATCAGCAGTTCCATGGCCAGGTGTGGCCTGTTTCCTCATTATTTCATGATCACGGAGATAAAATGTCGGGAGTTGATTCCAAGTGTTGAATTTGCATTTGGTAGCTGTTCATGGGAACTCTCGATATGCAGTCCAAAGAGATGCTGATGCGAGTGAAGGAGGCCATCGTTAGGCGGAAAAAATAAAAACAGACCTAACAGAGAGATAACAGAAACTTTAGAAGTGGCCAAATCAACAATTTGGTACATTCTTAAAAAGACAGGATGCACAGGCAAGCTCAGCAACACCAAAAGGCCTGGAAGGACACACAAGGTAATAAAGCAGATGATCGCAGAATTCTTTCCTTGTTGAAAAACACAACATCTAGCCAAGTCAAGAACACACTTGAAGAGGTAGGTGTATCATTGTCAAAGTCTACAATCAAGAAACGCCTTCATGAATGTAAATGCAGACGGTTTACCTCCAGATGCAAATCACTAGTAACACTCAAGAATAGGAAAGCCAGATTAGATTTTGCTAGAAAACATCTAAAAACGCCTGCCCAGTTCTGGAATAAGATTCTTTTTCTTTAGACAGATGAAATTGAGATTAACTTGTACCAGATTGATGGGGAGAGACGAGTATGGAGAATGAAAAGAAGGGCGAATGATCCAAAGCATACATCATCATCATCTGTCAGACATGGTGGAGGAAGTGTTATGACATGGGCATGTGTGGCTGCCAATGAAACTGGGTCACTGGTGTTTACTGAGGATATGACTGCTGATAGAAGTAGCAAGATGATAGTGTAGTGTATAGAGTGCAATGTATAGAGCTGTACTTACTTGCTTCTTAAGGCAAAGAAATGGAATGTGGCTAAATGGCTGAGTCAGTCACCTGACCTCAACCCAATTGACCATGCTTTTCACTTACTGAAGACAAAACTGAAGGCAAAAAGAGCCACAAACAAGCAGCAGATGAAGGTAGCTGCAGTAAAGGCATAGCAAAGCATCTTAAGTAAGGAAACTCTTTGGTGATGTCCATAGGTTCCAGACTTCAGGCAATCAAAATAATAATAACCTTTCTAATCACGTCCAATTACTTTTGAGCCTACGATAATGCAGGGACTATGAAAAAATCTCTGTAATTACTAAACAGCTGAAAGTCTACACTTCAATCACCTCTTGATTGCTTAATTTCATTCCCACTGTGGTGGGAAAATCATGAAAATTACGCCCCTGTCCAAATACTTATGGCCCGGCTGTGTCTAACAGACTTGACAACATCGGTAAGAGGTAAAGAAGCACTATCGGAATTAAGAGGTAGAAAGCAAGACATTCTAATTGATCTTAAAACCTGCGAAATGGCTAACGTTGGCAGTGTGCCATAACACGAGGAACTGAAAGAGCTGTTTTATCAATAAACGACAAGATATCATCTGCGTATAATTAAATAAGATAAGTGTTTCTAACAGTGATAGGAAGAAAATAGATTCTGACTGACAGACAACCAGGAACAGAAGTGCTTCATCATGCAGTAATTTAGAGTTAAAGCACTAGCGAGGAGCATGCAATGGTGGAGCAGTCCATGAAAGTCTACAGAGGTTACCACTGTGATCCAGTCAGGACATAGGCCAAATGTGCCTTGAAGATAAAAAAAAAATGTATATGTTCTTGTCAGTGGGTTCAGCAGACGCCGCAGGTCAACCAGTGAAGAGAAGAACGTGCATTGTCTAAGTCTCTGGGTAGAAAGTCCCTGCAAATATAATTATTTTTCTCCAGACCTATCTAAGTTATGGGACATTACAGCGTTCATATCTGCTCCCATCACCACTTTCATGTCTGACTGTGACACTTCCCCTGGGTTGGGTTGGGAATGAGAAGGCAGGAGGCAGGCTTAGAACAACTCAAAGGGCTGTTTATTATCACTCTTGTTTTTCGGTGCTTTTATCTTACTGTGCACACATAAACACACACACACACATAGACACACAAATAGACACACACAAATGTATCTGCTCAGCTCGCTCTCTCTCCCGTAGCTCTCATCTCTCCCCTTTGATCATTTCTGCCACTCACTGAAACACAGAACAGTCATTAGCCAACTTCCCCATAGGTGTGGACCACCGCAAACTTACCAACGAGTGATCCTTCATGCGGTTTAGCCACTGGAGCGGGGCATGGTCCGAACAGAGTCGAGGCTCGTCCCAGCAGGTAGTATGAGGGTGAGGACCACTCATTTGACGGCTAGAAATTCCTTCTCAAACATGCTGTGCTTAGTCTCGTGCCCAGATAGCCTGCTGCTGATGTACAGCACAGGGTGCTCCTCTCCTTCTACCACCTCGGACAACACGGCCCCCACCCCTCTGTCTAACCGGGAGAACAAAGAATTCAGGAGAATGTGGTCAGAATTCAGGAGTCTGTTGAAACTCTAATAGGATGTGTTTGCTCCACCTCAGTTTCTTTCCCTGCTAGAAAAGGCGTCCACATTGTTAATGATCGCTTAATGAAGCCCACTGCATCACCTTTTTTTTTTTTTTTTGAGCCCTTCAGGCAGCCCCAGCATTCTGAAGTTTATTATGTTGGCCACGGTCCCGGAGATCCACAAGCAGCCACGCTTGGTCATCGAGAACTTTGTTTACCTGTTAGTAGATCGATTTCAGAGCACACTGCCTAGATTGTAGTCACGTGTGAGGAGAATTCACCTCTCATTTCGGCTAATTCAGACTTCAGGACGCTTTACAGCCTAGCAGTGGCGTTACCCATGCTAGTTCAGTCGGAGGTGATCTCTGACTCGTCGGAGAAGATGAGGGTGTCACGGTCAGCTGTTTTTGAACTGTTGTTGCCATTCGAGTTCATTGAAAGTACAGGAATATCTGCTAAAGAATTCAAAAACAATGAGGATGAATCAAATGAAAATAGAGCTATACGTGTGGAGCTCTGTTAGAGTGCTTCTAAACCCGTGGATCTGTCATGTGACATCTTCGTCACTGTACCCTTCTTAAAAACTGTCTCAAGCTTGTCCCCTTGACATGCGTGTCCCAGCTTTTGACTGGTAGTGTATTCCAATTTTATACAGCTAGAAATAATGATTGGACTCTGCTATATTATGAATGACAAGTATCGTCTGAGAAACATTTTGGCTATTGGTTTTTAATAAATCATGAAGTCAAAACAGTGCCCTTGGTAGACTTTTATATTTTAGTGGGTTAGAAAATGCACAGAGAGAATGACAAGTGAGCCTCCCAGGAATCACAAAGTCTGCTAGGGGCCAAACTGAAACAAATCAAAACCCTTGGCTAACGGCCCCAAATAAGCCTGGTAGTAATACCCTGAGCAGCCCTCACTTATCTTACAGACTCTTGTCTCTCTATGAGGCAACATGTGATTACCTTACAGTTTGCATGGCTTTATTAAGTGTCGATGGCAGCAAAATGGCAAGACATAAGGTCATATTCCCCCTCTGGCTTTGTGTTTGGAAGATTCATTGCATTTTTTTTTTACAGTCTTCCTCCTTTTGTTCAAATGTAAGCTGAAGGACAAACGGAAGATGGAGAGAAAGAGAAAATGACGGCTGCTTTAATTTGAAAGCTGCTGCCTTTGCCTTTTCTAGTGGTTATATATATATATTCTTAAAAGCTGCCACTGTATTGAAGGGCCAGTACTTGTACATCTCTTCCTGATATTTAGTGATTGATATTAGCCATGCTTTGGATAAGAGCTGTATGAAAAACATGAAAATCAAACAAAAAAGATGTTCAGTCATGGCAACCTATTTTTAAAAAAATGGGTTTTAGTGAAAGTTTATGTTGCTGTCTGTGCTGAAGAGTTAATAAAAGCTCTCCAGGGCTTTTTTTAGTTCCTCAAGCAGCTTGTCGAGGACGCAACATAACACTCCTCCATCACAGACTAGGCCTGTCTGGTTAGGGGAGTAGACACGGCAAGGATATATGCAGAGCATTATGTCCTGTCAAAACACTAATGAATTATTTATTACCCGACGCAAGGGCAAACACCTGTGGGGACGGGATAGAGATAAGAATGTTTGCTCTGCCGAGAGATCAGGCAGAGCAGGATGCATTAGCCTGGGCTGTAAAATACATATACACACGCACTCGGTATATAGTCTGTGATCTCAGCAGGAAGTTGGCTATCCGTGTGGATCAGCTGGGCTCCAAATTAGCCTCTGATGAACACTGGATCCAAGCCGTACCGATGCACCTACAACATGCATACAGTGATTAGCATAAATCATACTCTCCCCATCACTGTTACCCTTTCGATAGTGAGAACTAGTTAATAAAACCATCAGTAGAGGATGTACAGTGCGTGTCCTCCGCTAATATTGGCACCCTTGGTAAATATGAGCAAAGAAGGCCGTGAAAAAGTGTCTTTCTTGTTTAACCTTTTAATCTTTTGTTCAAACAATTCACGAAAATACTCTGCTGTCATGGATCTCAAACAATTGCAAACGAAACACGGGTTTAGCCAAAAATAGCTCTGTTAAATATAGGTGTGCAACAATTATCGGCACCCTTTTAGTCAATACTTCCTCAAGACCTCCCTTTGCCAAGATAACAGCTCAGAGTCTTCTCCGATAACGCCTGGTGAGGTTGGAGAATACATGGTAAGGGATCTGAGACCGTTCATCATTACAGAATCTCTCTCTCTCTCACCGTCTATTTATCTATCTATCTATCTATCTATCTATCTATATATAAACATAAGCACATATTCTTATAGCATGATTGGTTTTCTGATACTGATGCCAGCATTATTGTATTGTAGTTAGGCACCTGATATTTATTTAAATTACGTCATTTGATACAACCTAATCAAAATAATCGTTAGTTAAAGCCTTACTAGTCTGTACTGAAGACTACTGTACTCCTCACATAGGAATAAAACGGAGTGGAATCATCAAATTAGTCATTTGCAATTTGAATATGTTAAATTCTATTTACTAAATTTTAACCATAGAGCTAATACATTTTTTTTTTAAATTTTTTTTTGGGGAAACAGTCCGAGGTCATATCAGCTTCGGAGTAAATTTCCGGAATATTCTCACTCGCACTGATTTAATCTGTATTCTGACATACTGTAAATCTGAAGATATGCTGTAAATTGTTAGCAAGATTCTGACAGCCATTACAGCAGAAACGTAACATATTTCGGCCATATTTTGTCAACGTAGGTGCGTCTGGAATGGCCAACAGACCTGGCTATTAATCCCATGGACAATTCCCTCTACATCCTGGACAACAACATCGTGTTGCAGGTGTCGGAGAGCCTGGAGGTGCGTATTGTAGCTGGCCGGCCAATCCACTGCCAAGTCCCAGGGCTTGATCACTCCCTGCTCAACAAATTGGCTGTACATTCCACTCTAGAGGCAGCTAAAGCAATAGCTGTGTCACACCAGGGCCTGCTGTACATTGCCGAGACAGATGAGCGAAAGATCAACCGCATCCAACAGGTTACCACCAATGGTGAGATTTCTGTTGTGGCAGGAGCTCCGGTCGACTGTGACTGCAAAATTGACCCCAACTGTGACTGCTTCTCTGGTGAGTTACAGGAAACCAACAGTACTCTTATTCATTAAAACATGTAAGGTACGTCAGTGATGTAAAACTCATGGGCCTGGTGTTGATTGTCGTGTACAATAACAGGCAAATACATTCAGGGCCGAATCCTAAATTGGTCACTTGCATTGAAAACGTACATAATTATTCACGTAGAGAAAATTCCCAGTACTCAGACGACCTGCAATGCAGTCCAAGCTCCTAAACGTTCCGGATGTTTCATGTGTAAAGCTCTAGTAGGTTTTTCAGCGTGTTTAAACCGCCGTCTTTAGACGAGCGCTTTTCTTGAACCCCCCCCTCAAAAGAACAGGCAGTAGACAACGTGGACTGATAAAGCGGGTTGCCTTTTCCCCGTTTTACTGTCACTTGCAATACCGTGTTGCATAAAAAGCAAGAGACAATGAAAACAATACAATTTAGAATAATAAGACCAAATGAAAATGAGAAGTAGGCAAACGTTCAAACAAGCGTCTAACAGCGGTTGTCTAATTTGCTGTGAATATATTACGGCTGATTGTCGTGAAAATAATTAGTACAGGATCATCGGTGTGTTGATCATTGCAAATTTTCCAATTTAACAGTATGAGTTCCAGCCACATTTATAGACCGCCAGCTAATGAAATAACATTAAATGCATCGCGTCCTATATTAAGTAATCTAATATTTTGTATCGGCTTTGATGAAAATGCTGTTTCTAGCATATATAGGTAACAGGGACTATATTAAGGACACAATAATATTTATTGTTATAAGTTGTTTTGTTTTTTTTTTAAATGAATGCATTCTTTGTTTAATCACATTTTATTGGATACTAACTGCTGTGATGAGAAACAGGATTTCCCAGTTGAATTACGCATTTTCTGATGATCTGGCGCGGAGAGTCGGCGAATTAGTCGCAGGAGTTTAATGCAGAAGTAAAGTAGATCGGGATTGGTAATATAAGGTGTAATTTTCCGCTGTTGTTCATGTTATTATGAATCATTTTCAAAGGAACTGTCGTAAAGGTATTTTGTTATTAATACGGAAGGATTGTTTGGGGGTAGGTTGATTCAATAACAAATTCGTGTCGTCACTGTTCCTCCTGCCGTCTGACATCCACGTGAAGAACACGAGGACGTCACGCTTATTCGATTTAACCGTACGGATCACGAGAACAATCGTGATTTTATTTGGTATATTTCCTCTTCTCGGCGTAATTCATTTCCGGGTACGCCAGCACAGCAGAGGACGGGCTTCTATCGGCTGTCGTGTCGATGCCGAATCTGCCGTTTGACTCCGTTTCCCAGAGTGCACCTCGGACTACAAACATGGCTACTATGGACTCCAACTCCCAGTTCACACCTGGGGTGCTTCTCAATAGTCAAATCGATGCTTCCTCGATTCCTCGCTCCTCCGTGACCCGGAAACCGATGGACGTTAGCCGTCTTTAAGGACATATCGATTCTCTGATTGTACCAGGAGGAGACGAGGAATGAGGAAGCTTCCAGAGGAGCTAGGAGCGAGGATACGCCGGTGTATCCTGTGCGGAAGTGTTTCTTTGTCCAAAAACCTGACGCACATATATATATATATATATATATATATATATATATATATATATATATATATATATTCCCCTCCTCCTTTACCTCTACCACAATCTCAAACAAAAAGTCCTTTGATGATGTGAAGGAATTTTGTGTGAAGTATAATTCAGTAATTACATGCTTACATATACAGTATTATAATGAATCGATCCTTGCATGCTTGGATATGCAAAGCTGCACAGAAGATGCGATAATGCATGTACTGTTTATCAATACATTGTCGAATAACCCAGACAGTTCACATACTATCAGTGCATTTTGCTCTATTAAGAACGTTGTTATTAACCGAGCTCCGACAACATAACGGCACGTCGCAAAAGTAAGCATAACGGCAGATCCCTGAAGCGCGGTGAGGTCATCCAGCTGAGCACAGTCATCATTAATTGACGTCGCTTTGTGACGCTTGAGAGAGCGAGGATGTTCCGTTTGACTCGCTTCGATTCCTCTCTCCTCTCATCTTGCGTCTCGTCCCTGCGTCCGTCGCTCGTACCCCGAAGCACAAACGAGAAATGAGAAGCACGCTTGGACTCAGTCGCCACCGCACTACTGTACCTACGTACGCTCGCAGTACAGTATTGCGAAGTATTGATTCAGCTCTGTTCATGCATCTGACATACCGAGCCTTTATTACACGTTCGCTCGTTGTCACACAGCTGTCTGCCAACAGCTGATCACTACTTTAATACATATGCATCATGATCGCCGGTCTAATCGGCACGTCGTAAGCCCTTGGGTAGATTTGACATTTCGTATATTAAGTTGAAGATGCGGTCGTTTCAGACTGCACGATGCTGTCCTGTTCTATTTGGATTCATTGTTTTAGGACTAAGTGTCGTCTAAACTAGGTAGAATAATAACTTCTTCACCATAGGTGCCTCGTATATTTCTCATCGTGTGAGCGGGTATCAGATGAGCGCTCTCTGAGCAGTACTCAATTTGATCCCTTTGTTAACTCATAAAGGAATAGGTGGCGTTACACAAACACAAATACATACGTTTAAAGAGACGTCTAGGGAAATGAAATGAATATCCAGAGCTCTTATGTTTAATATTGTTTCTGATTGTGGCCACAGGTGACGGCAGCTATGCCCGTGATGCCCACTTAGAAGCGCCCTCGTCATTAGCAGTTGCACCCAATGGGACACTCTACATCGCCGACCTGGGTAATGTCCGGATCCGCTCCATGAGCACCAACCAGCCACAGCTAAATACAGCCGGAATGTATGAGATCGCCTCAGTGGTGGACCACGAGATCTACTTATTCGGCCACAATGGCACACATCTTCACACCAAACATCTGATCACTGGTGATTTCCTGTACAACTTCACCTATTCGGCTGATTGGCACCTAAGCACTGTGGTCAGTCGGGATGGCAGTGCCATCAACGTGCGGCGCGATGCCAACGGAATACCCCTTTGGTTAGTGGCACCCAGAGGTCAGGTGCATTGGCTCACCATCAGCAACAGTCGCCTCCTCAAGAGGGTCTCTGCCCAAGGCCACGATATCGCCCAGCTCACTTTCCATGGCAACACCGGTCTCCTAGCAACAAAGACTGATGAGAATGGATGGACAACGGTATACGAGTAAGGCTCAGATTTTTCTATAATAACCCCCCCCCTCTGACATTTAGCATTGCCCTCATTTAGAAACGTCGTCTCTTTAAAAGAGACGTCGAGCGCGTGCATTTGGTGTGGCTTTCCTTAATCAGTATATCGATCTTAAACAGTTCACAGTATTTCCGAGTACTCTCCTCCGCCGAGCGTAGTTATCAGTGCCATCTTGTGGTGTCTTCAAATTAAATCGCTTCCAGGTCAGAAAGCTGCCCCGGGTCACACCGGGAGCACCTTCTTTTCGATTTGATCAACGGTAATTCACCTCAAACGTTTGGCAAAATGCGTCTTACCTAAAAATGACATTTCAGTAAGTGTCCACGGTCCACGATGAAAAGGTTTCATTTGCCCTTTCGTGTTACATAAATCAGATCTGTGCTGCAGTGACTTTGCTGAGAACGGCTTCTTGTGTGAACAGGTACAACACTGAAGGACACGTCGTCAATGTCACCTTTCCAACTGCGGAAGTCAGCAGTTTCCACAACAGCTTGGAGAAGTCAGTCCGGGTAGAAGTAGACAGCTCCAACTCGGAGAACTTCATTACAGTCACTAACTTTTCCTCCTCTGACACCATTTTTACAATTCGCCAAGGTATGCCTCTCAACCAGCCATGACTTGTCATGTATAACTAATGCGTGTTAACCCCTCAAATCTATATGATGTCACGTATGTCCTTTTGCGAGTGTTGGTATCTTCATCGTTCTCTATTATAGTACTCCACAATAGCTTTTTATTGAGTATACAATTTACGCATCCAAAAAAACAACAACAATCAAGACACTGTCAAAACATTCTAATCGCGATAAGAAAATAGCGCATTTTGTTTGTATTTTGTTCTTTTACCCTAGACACTAGGTGATATCTAGCATATGGTTAAGCTACACATTACAGGACATTGTGTATAATGTAAATAATTGTGTGTGGCAGGAGTTTGCAGTTTGATATTTATTTGTTTTAAAATCAATCAATCAATCAATCAATCAGTAGGAAAGAAATACTATGTAACTGTGTGGGTGTGTGGGTGTGTGGGGGTGGTTGTGGGGGGGGGTAATACCTTTGAGGTCTACTAATTTCTTTCTTATTGATAATACTATTTGTTTAGATGGTCCTGCATCTTGATAATAAATGAAACATCTTTATTCTTTATCTTTATTTGAATACATGTTCGGTGTGCAGACAAGTCACCACACTTCATTCTGTTCAAAAGTATTCTTCCCAGAATTCAATATGCCAGGACTTCTTTCCCCAGAAACCATTTTCCAGTTCATTAGCACAGAGTATAGCCAGCACGAGTGCCTTTTTAACGACGGCGTGGTTGTGATCGGACTGCTAGAGCAGATATTCCTTTTCTTTATGTTGTTTCTTTAGCTTGCCAGGACATTTAGTACTTGGTTCAGTATTCCAGGCAGAGCTGTCGAAGGCCACTCTAAGGTGCGGGATATGTTTTTTGCTATCAGGGACGTTGGCACGTAGTCATGTGAAAAAATGACGTTTGGCTTTTTGGACATGTCTGGACAAGCAAACAATTGATTATCTCAAGAAAAGGTGCCTATTAATGAAGTTGATACAGTATAAACTTGAAGAAAACCACAAAGAAAATGAACTTTTTCAATCCTTTATTCAACAGAAATATGAATAGATGTGATATTCTTTTGTGGAAAAAATAAGTACACACTCGACCTCCGGAGCTAGTATTACCACCTTTAGCAGAAATAACTTCCTGTAGGCGTCGTGTGTAATTGTCCATGCAGTATTCTTTTGAGGGTTTTCTTGCATGCACTGCACTTTACAAATCCCTCCACAAAAGTGAAATCGGATTTAAATCCGAAGGTCATTCCATAACCCTCAATTTCTTGTTTTTGAGACATTCCTTGGTGGATTTGCTAGCGTGCTTAGGATCATTATCCCGTTGCAAGGTCTACTTTCGGTTCAACTTCAACTTTCGGATAGACGACCTCACGTTGTCTTCAAGCAGTGTTTGGTATAATGGAGGATTCATAGTTGATTCAATGAATGCACGCTGTCCAGTCCCTGTGGAAGCGAAGCAACCCCAAACCATAACATTTCCACCACCGTGCTTAACAGTTGGTATGAGGTGCTTCTCCTGAAAAGCTGTCTTTGGTCTGCACCAAACATGTCTGATGGTATTGTGACCAAACAACTATCCAAAGATTCGTCTGTCCAGAGCACATTATTCCAGAAGGCCTGGTCTTTGCCTATATGCTCATTGGTCTTTGCCTATATGCTCATACTAGCAGATCCTGTGATGAAATTTTGGAGATCATTTTAAATCCCTTGCCAGACTAGGGATCCATAACATTTACATAGGCATCCCATAACAAAAATTTCTGAAGGCCTTACAGAACTCTTTAGATACAAAAACAAACAAACAAACAAACTAAATATTTCCATGGGGTGTACTTATTTTTTCACACTGCTGTACTTTTTTTTTTTTTTTTTTTTTAATCAATATTATGTGTGCTACCCTGCTAAATAATGTTCCAAAAGGTAGTCAAAGGGAACTTAAGCAAAATCTACTCATCACATTCTCCGAGTAGAATTAGATTTAATATATCGTCACCAGGAGGTGCTGCTGTCTTACAGGGATTATGGGTTTCAGTCACGTCAAACGCAAGAATAGCTGAATGTGACTTGTGATCAAACAAGCACTGCTGTGCCACTGTCTTCCCAATTAGCAATGACATCACTCAGGCATTGTGGTGTGGGCATGCTGTGGTGAGGTATACATGCTACCTGGGTACCACTACTGAAATAATGAATCTCACCAAGGATAGTCTGGCTTCAATAAGCAAGATTGATCAGGAATTCTGACTATTTCTATGTAGGTCCTGATCATTAAATTCCTTTCACATATCCCTCACCCTAACCCAAATTTCTCCTGAATAATTTCCTATAGTAATTCAAAAATATTAATATCCTTTCAGATGAACAGCTTAAAAATCTGCTCAGATTTAACTCGGGTTAAACGAACACCGATAGTTTGGCATTTTTACTCCGTACGATCGTTTGTGGTAACACAGAGGGGTGTACTTACTTTTTTTCCACGTGACTGTTTATACATACATATATGCATATAGATACATTCAAAGGATTAATTCATTGCTGCACTTCCTGTGAGAATATTGTGCAGAGTTGTGAAGCAACGGGCCCCGTCTAAAAGAAAAAGAAAGCAAGCACAAGTGGAAACGTTTTTTCTTCGTATATTTCTGACAGAACATTGGCTGTAGTACCAACCCTCAAAAACGTGTGTAATTTGGCTTTGTGTGCAAGCACGGAGATGAAGAGAAAATCAGAAGCGTCTCTGTTTGCAAAGAACAAGCAACACCTTAGCCGGGTTCACCACTCTTTTGCATGAACTTGTGTTTGTACTGTGCTGTTTTCACACGTTTACCACTCCTGTTGCAGAACACGCACAGAGCACGTACCGTGTGAGCACCGATGGCTCTTTCCATGTGACCTTCGCCAGTGGCATGGGCGTGACACTTGTTACTGAGCCACATGTGTCAGCTGGGACAGTCAACCCAGCAGTGAGCAGGTGCAACATCACACTGCCCAGCGAGCACAATCCGAGTCTGATCGAATGGAGACAGCGGCAAGAGCAGACAAAGACCAACCACACGACCTATGAGTGCAAGCTGCGAGTATGCATTATCAGTAAAAGTGTTTATCTGTGACTCATCAGCATGCTATACCACAGACCACCTATCACCCAGTGAGAGGTTTAAAAAAAAAAAAAAAATTTTTTTTTTTTTATAATCACCAGGCTCAAGAAAAAGTCCGCTTTAATGTTTACTCCATGTAATACGATGTCAGGTTCATATGTCGAAACGGTAAACAACTATTCCCATACGAGTCCCATCTCTGAGTTCGTAGTAATTGGGACAAAAACAGGGTCACAAACTTCTGTTATAGATCATTTAATGGAAAGGGCAAATAACAAATGTCAGCTAGTTCCGTTTGTGGTGAATGGAAAGAAGGAGTGACTGATACATGCGAAGAAAAAAACAAAACAAAACTCTGAGCCTTTAGTTAGTCGTTTTTTATTTTATTTTATTGCTTGATTTACTAGGCTTTGTATAGGATTGATCGATTGCTGTCTGGTCTATAGCGTGCGTTCTCGAAGCTATTTAAGATACGGATTCTCAGTGGATAATCGTTATCGACCGAGTCATTATCTCAAGGTTTGGTCTAATCCGGGTAAATACAAAAAAAAAAAAAAAAAAAAAAAAATCAGCCTATACAACCTTTCTGGCTTTTGTCCCTTATCCTCCTGTTGTTGTGTTTATCATCAGGCTCATAACAGAAATCTGCTGTCCATAGACTTTGACCATGCCACACGTTTGGGCAAGATCTATGATGACCATCGCAAATTTACTTTAAGGATTCTGTACGACGAGCTGGGCCGGCCCGTTCTGTGGTCACCCGGTAGCAAATACAATGAGGTGAACGTCACTTACTCGGCTACAGGCCTCATCACCGGCATACGACGTGGAAACTGGTCTGAAAAATTGGAATATGAAAATGGTAGGATGGCGTCTAGAACGTGGGTCAACGGCAAAATCTGGAGTTACTCGTTCATGGAGAAGGTACCGTGATCTTTTCCTTTTTCCTTTCTCGAAGTTAGAGGTTATGCGTGAGCATCTCGCTTTACTGCACATCCTTTTCCTTTGTGGAAATATCGCAAATGCAAATGTGGGAAATTTGTTTTTATAGTCATTGTGCTACGGCGGTAATTAACAGTTGATGATGAGTCATAGGGTGCATGGTGCATGCTTTCAGAATGACTCTATAATAAATCCCTGTGCAAACTTATATTAAAAATATTCATTAAACATCGCCTTATATGTTTCTGAAGACAACGCAAAGCCATTACATGGCACATATAAGACGGCTGCGCAAATTTGTGGTAGTCCAGCATCGAATTAATACTACTTTGAAACAGATCTCTCTCTCTCTGTCTCTCTCTCTCTCTCTCTCTCTCTAGTCTGTTATACTCCAGTTACAAAGCCAACGGAGATACATTTTCGAGTATGACCAAACAGATCGGCTTCTGGCCGTGACCATGCCGAGCATGGTACGTCACAGCCTGCAGTCCATGCTGTCAGTGGGCTACTACAGAAACATCTACAGTCCTCCAGACAGCCGAGCTCACACCATTCAGGACTTCACCCGTGACAGGCGTTTGCTCCAGACGCTCCACCTGGGCTCAGGCCGCCGCGTCCTCTACAAATACACCAACCAGGCTCGTCTGTCTGAGATCATCTATGACACCACACTGGTCACGTTCACCTATGATGACTCTTCGGGAATGATTAAAACCATCCACCTCATGCAAGATGGCAGCGTATGCACCATCAGATACAGGCAAACAGGTGTGCGTGCTTTATTTACGAACGCCAGTCACACCTACTGACAAAATACTCAAAAATATATACCTTTCTTTTGCATGTTTGTTGTTTCGATACATGGTGATTAATTAGGACTCCACATAACATGATTTAAAAAAAATTTTTTTTTTTAAATCTACAGTATGAAACCAGGTTATAGTAACATGTTTACTATACTGAAATAATAATAATAATAATAAAAAAAACACACTTTTGTTTGGGCAGAGTGCCCAAAATCACCAGCACGGTAGTTCACTTTGTCTAACATTTAAAGTGGATAAACTGTGCTAATTAACTAGACCTTTTTTTTTTTGGTACCATTACTGAATTTTATTAGAATATATGCCCATAATATATACCTTGTTATTCAAAGGCCCTTGTTTACAGCCTTCGATAAATATCTTTTGCTCATTTTATATGCTCGTAAACAAATTGCAGTAAACATTCCCTGTGTAAGTACAATTTAAGGGTCCATAACTTTAATAACTTAAGCAGAAATATTAGGCCGATCATTGCTGTCATGCAGCATCAATCTTAATTAAGAGCGGGTTGGGGGGATTAGTACATTTTGCGGAGCAGCAGTAGATCTCTAAACCGGCGATTCATGGTATCAGTAAACAGGTTCCTTGAGTTAAGGAGTTTTGCATCCTATGTAACAGTCCTAGAATAATTTCCCCTTAGCCGGTTGAAGCTAATCTCTGCGCCCCAGCGCCCTTGCTGACTGGTTTATCATTTTGTCCTCTGAACCATTTGGGTTTAACCTTAGCTTTAACTGATCTAATTTCACTCAAACAAAATGGGCCTTTTGAAAGCGGAGATAATGTTAATTGTGGAATGAAATAAGCAAACAGCGGCGGAAAAGGGCAAGGCAATAAATTTAGCTTAGTCGAATGGGTTCCAGGAAATGGTCGAATGCTAAAACAAGCATTTGATCTTGAGTTTTAAATACAGTCTTGAATACATTTTAGAGCAAACCGTGATTGTAAATGTGAAGAACTAGTTTTTAGGACTTGTGGGGAAATCCGACGATGTTTTCGGTCATATTCATGCAGGAATAGAGAGAATTCTAACACAAACTACACACTAAATCACGACCGTACGTGCCTGTATTTCACGTGCTCATTTAGACTGAATCCATTTTTTCCAGGCCCCCTGGTTATACGTCAGATCTTCCGATTCAGCGAGGAGGGCTTGGTGAATGCTCGCTTTGACTACAGCTATAACGGTTTTCGAGTCACCAGCATGCAGGCCATGATCAACGAGACCCCTCTTCCCATCGATCTTTATCGTTATGTGGATGTATCCGGACGCGTCGAGCAGTTTGGAAAGTTCAGCGTTATAAACTATGATCTTAATCAGGTCATCACGACCCACGCCATGAAGCACACCAAGATATTCAATGCCTACGGGCAAGTAGTGGAGGTACAGTATGAGATCCTCAAATCGATCGCCTACTGGATGACGGTGCATTATGACAACATGGGCCGCACTGTCGCTTGCGAAATCCGGGTTGGTGTGGATGGCAACATCACACGATATTCCTACGAATACGATGCTGACAGCCAGCTCCAGAGTGTACTGATAAATGAACGCCCCCAGTGGCGCTACAGCTACGACCTGAACGGTAACATCAACCTCCTCAGCCATGGCACAAGCTCCAGACTCACGCCGCTTCGTTACGATCTCCGTGACCGCATCACCAGATTAGGTGAAATCCAATACAAAATAGATGACGATGGATTTCTCCGCATGAGGGGCAACGACATCTTTGATTACAACTCCAATGGGCTCCTCATACGTGTCTACAATAAGCTTTCAGAGGAAAGCATCCAGTACCGCTATGACGGGCTCAGCAGGCGTGTTTCTAGCAAGTCCAGCACTGGGCACCACCTGCAGTTCTTCTACGCAGATCTATCTAATCCCACAAGAGTAACGCATATGTACAACCACAGCAGTTCTGAAATCACCTCCCTCTATTATGACCTTCAAGGCCACATCATCGCGATGGAGCTAAGCAGTGGCGAGGAGTATTACGTGGCCTGTGACAATACCGGCACTCCACGAGCTATCTTCAGAAGTTCTGGAGAAATGATCAAGGAGGTCCTGTACACTCCTTATGGGGATATTTATCAAGACTCTAACCCATCATTCCACTTGATTATTGGATTCCACGGTGGACTTTACGATCCTTTCACGAAGCTGATTCATTTTGGGCGAAGGGACTACGACGTCGTTGCAGGCAGGTGGACGACACCTGACTACAACTTGTGGGCCGAGCTCAGTGCCGACCCAAAGCCTTTCAATCTCTACACGTTTAAAAACAATTGCCCAGTGGGAAATATTGAAGAAGTTACTCAGTTCACGTCAGGTAAAATAGCATTTCATGTATATTGGCTTGATCATACATTATATACAGTAGTCACTACTGCTATAAGTAAATAATGAAATGACTTTTAGTTTAAAGTCTTCATTTCAACCTACTTGGGTTGTTTTGGTTTTTTTTTGGCGAGGTGTGTGTGTGTGTGGGATAATATGCTTTGAAATGAAAACTAAAGATTGCTATTGCTCTAGCCTCAAAAAATCCATCTTGAGCTTTTTCATTTAAGCATTGATTGATTTGAACACATGAAATATATATATATATATATATAATTTTTTTTTTAAATCGTTCTGATATTAGCAGTGGTTGAAATGTTCCAAAATATTCAACTATTGATAAGTAATTTAAATTTACTCTCTGAAGAGTTTTTGAAGGTCTTCGGTGAAGCGGCAATGAAAATATGCGCATACGTTATGTTTTATGGAAACAGACAATTATTTGGGTTTTTTTTTTTTCTCTCCCTGTGTGTTGGTGTAAGCAGATATCGGCAGCTGGCTGAAGCTGTTCGGATTTCAGCTCCATAACGTTGTGCCTGGCTTTCCTAAACCCCATGTGGAAGGCATGGAACAATCTTATGAATTGAAGACCCAAACCAAAACCCAGGACTGGGACACGAGTCATGTAAGCGTTTGGACACAGTATAATCATATTAGCAGTGAGCACACTTCTCGATGTGTCTTGTAGTCATTTAAGTAGTGTTCATTTTGCTTTAAGTATAATTGATGGAGCGAAAATGAAAAGGGCCCTTTCCACAGCACCCCACAATGAGGTCACCCACCCCCAGCACCCCAGCACCCCGGGGAGACCCATCCCACCACGGCCCATCAGAGATAATAACTGAATTCACACAAATGAACCAGTTCGGAAGTTTAAATACGCTTGTTTCTTAATACTCTGTGGTGTTACCTGGATGAACTGTTCTTATCTCCTGGGATTTTTATCATACAACAGTGTCTAGATTTTAAACCGAATGGTGCAATACACATCCATTGAGCAGTGGCTCTGCTATGTGGAAAATGCCTTGTTGAGACGTTAAGGCTGACAGGACGTCCACGACGACTCAAGCAACCAGTCTTTACGTCCATGCTGAGCAGAAAAGCATCTCAGACTACACATGCCTTAGAGGCGACCGGGCTGGGACAGCGGAAGACCTCATTAGGTTCCACTCCTGGCAAACAAGAACAGGCTTCGGAGAGTACAGTAGGCACCAGGTTCACGTAAATCGGAGAGGGAAAGATTGGAAAAACATCACCTTGTCTTTTTCCGATCTCCAACTGTACGTCTGACACCAACGACCATGCCAAGGACAGAGCCACCGAGATCACATTTTTCCCCACTATGAAGTTTGATGTGAACGTTAACTGAAGATACTGTACTGACTACATGTACGTGCATGATTTTATGCATCGCCGTGCTGCCACGTGATTGCTTGATTAGCTAATGACATGAATGACTAGGATTACAGTGGTAGGGGTCCGGATAAAACGGCCGATGAGTGTATATCTTCAGTACTTTTGTGCCAGTTTGTCTTTAATTCATTCAGTCTTCTTTACTGTAAAGACAGTTTAGTCTTTACTCATTTTTTTCAAATGCTATAATGCTGTCTATATTGTCATAGATATTGATATTTCATATCGTAGCAAATGAGATGGCAGATTGTGTTAGATTCTTATGTTGTTGGGACGCCGTCTGTACTTTGAGAGAATCCATTTATTGATTTTTGTTGTAATTATATTCCAAATTTAGACCTGTGCTTTCTTCTTGTGCTCTTAGGTTGTTCTGGGTATTCAGTGTGAGCTACAGAGGCAACTAAGATCCTTCATCTCCTTAGAAAGGTTACCGATGACTCAGTCCATCCGCTGCCTGAACCAACGTTTGGACCAGACACCTCTTTTCTCGACCCTCCCTACCATTTTTGGCAAGGGCATAAAATTCTCCGTAATGAATGGGGTTGCTTTGGCTGACATCATCGGCGTTGCTAGTGAGGATAGTCGGCGCCTGGCGACTATCGTCCACGGTGCTGTCTACCTGGAGGGTCTGCACTACACCGTGGATGGGCGAGACACGCACCACTTTGTCAAGTTTGGGCAACTAGAGGACGACCTTATTGTGATGAGCGGCGCTGAGGGACGTGTCCTGGAGAACGGTATCAATGTGACGGTGACACAGATGACATCGATGGCCGGTGGAAGGACCAGACGCCTGGCAAACATCCAGCTCCAGTCGGGGGCGCTAGGCCTGAACGTGCGCTATGGCGCCTCAGCCAGTGAGGCCAGAGAACATGTGTTGGAGCTGGCAAGGGAGAGAGCAGTGGAGCAGGCATGGGCACGCGAACAGAGCAGGCTTCTCAGTGGAGAGGGTGGCAGCCGAGCATGGACCGAAGCTGAGAAGCAGCAACTGCGTTCGAGTGGGAAAGTGTCTGGCTACGATGGCTATTTCGTACTGTCAGTAGAACAGCATCCCGAGCTAGCCGACAGTGCTAACAACATTCATTTTGTGAGGCAAAGCGAAATAGATACAAGGTAACGGTGGTACAAATGCCGCCTTCTGGCCCTTTCACCAAAGACTGCCCCTTTCTAGATTAATCAGACTCTTTATATTATAACATAAAATGAGATTTGCAGGAAGCAAGCCTCATCCGCCTTTAATTGTGACAGAATGATGGTATTTTATTATTGTTCAGGGTAGAGTTTCTACGTAGCACAAGCAGTCTTTTTTTTTTTTTCCCGTTCTTTCTCCTCCTCGCCGTGGCTTAGCCTTTTCTATGTGAAGCGAATTTTTTTTTCTTTCTTTTTCTAAATATAGTATTGTTTCTTAATTCTTCACATTTATAAACCTGTAAAGATAAAAACAAGACACAGAATCGATATTGCATTATCCTTGTATCATTTTAGTTGTCACTTTACATAGGACACCTCCACGTAACAGAGTTGGACTTTTGTGCAAAAGAGGCCTTGCAAATGGAGCACGATACGAAATAACGAGGTGACGAAAGAACAGGCCACAGAGAAATCCGTACCGAATAAGGCGTCGGATTAGGCAGGTTATTATCGTCGTTATTTTTCGTAAAAGTACGGACATGAAACGGATATTGTACATACGCACTGAAAATGTAGATGGTTTAAAAAAGAAAGTGCTGAAAACTTTTCATATATGTTGTCATCCGTCATGAAGTATTAATATGACTAGAATTTTTTTTATTATTATTATTATTATTATTATTATTATTATTATTATATATGCTATGAACATATCTGCCCTGGAAATCAGATATTAATGAGTTTAAGATAACTTCATTAAAGCTATTATGTGTATATTACTGTATTATGATACCTCGTTTTTTTTTTTTTTTTTTCCAAACATCTGTCCTTTTTTTCAGTAACGTGCAGTGAAAATGAGCGTTCATGAACACTTTTCCAATTCTGACACCGTACAGCACAACACATTTTCGAGAAGAAAAAAAAAAACAAAAAAAATCCGACTCGCCGTTAAAAATCACTATAGCCTGACGCTTTTTCTCTGCAACGAGGAGACACGCCCGATGTTAGACTGACGTGTCTCGCTCAGGGGTCTTTGATATTGGACTCTTTCACTTTGAGCTGGCGTTTGATGCGTGTGTGGAAATTTCCCCCAAGTCAGCCCCTACTAACACAGCACCGACTGATTGTGAGTTACTATTTAAAAAGTTTGTCCGGGTGACGCAGCAGCTCAGGGACGTCTGATTATGCAGGCTTTTATTCTTCTTCTCTGTCTCGATCGATTAAAAAAAAAAAACAAAACAAGAACTCTTGTAATTTTTAAAATCCTGCTCAGTATAACTTTAAACACATTGATCCCTCAGAGAAACAGCTCCTGGACCCGTGTAAGCCTGAGACTAAAATCATAGGTCAACTGAACGGCACATTTTTAATGCGGTGAAGAAAAAAATATATACAACTGGAAATGAATCACTGCAGGAGGATATAAATGACACAGTTATGTGGGTATGAGACAGCCCACCTGCATCTCACAGAGTTCTTTCATGTGGTCCCAATACGCTGCCTGCAGAAGTTCATTTACATACTTCCTATTTACATAAAACCTACCTGTGAGTTTTCTCATTTGGTAAATATTATATGTGGTTATGTATTTATCGAGGACAACGATATAATATTACATTTCCGTGAGTGGCGAAAGTATGTAAACCTTTTGCTTGCAGTATGTGGTGTGACCCTGTTGTGCAGCAATAACTGTTCCTGAAGAACAGTTCCTGAAGTCGACGTGTCGGAAGCAGGAAAAATGGATGATGGCTAGACGATGGATGATGGCTAGACGACTGGGTCGGAGTAGCTCCAAAATGGCGTGGGGTGTTCCCGGTGTGTACTGGTTAGTACCTACCGAAAGCGGTCCAAGGACGGACAACCGGTGAACATAATACCGGAAATGTCATGAATCGAGCTGGAAGAGGACGCGCGTCTATATCGTCTCGACGCACTGTGAAGAGGACGGGTCGAGCGGACGGAAAATCTCCAGGGATCACAGCTGGAGAGCTGCAGATGTTAGTGTCTTGAGGTCAGAAAGTCTCCAAAACTACAATGTGAAGTCACCGACATCACCGCAAGCTGTTTGGAAGGGTTTCGAGAAAAAAAGCCTCTACTCTCATCCAAAAACAAACTCGAGCGTCTTCAGTGTGCAGACACTACTGGAACTTCAAATGGGATCGGGTTCTGCGGTGAGATGAAATTAAAATAGAGCTTTTTGGTAATAAACACCAGAGGTGGTTTTGGTACACAGAGAGGTAGCCGTATGGAAAAGTACCTCATGCCCACGGTTAAATATGGAGGTGGATCTTTAATGTTTTGGGAATTTTGTTAGGATCCATGGCATCATGGACTCCATCAAATATCAACAGATATTAAATGAAAACCTGACCGCCTCTGCCAGAAAGCCGATATATCTTCCTGTTTGGCTGATAGCACATAACTACATCCTTCCTTATTCTGCCCACTCAGACGTGAAGCGAGCATCTGACAGACATTAAAGCGATCAGTCATCGTTCGCTTTTTAACGTGACGTTTATGTGAAGTCACACGCAGCAACACTCCGGCGTGTAACAAAGTCTAGTACCGTGAGATCCACAGCCCAGCGGTAGCAAACAGGCTCGTGATGAGCTCCTGTGGGGATACAGACATGCATGTAATAAACAAATTCAAACAAAACTGATTGAACATTTAAGTTAAGAGTCTTTCCCAAGGGCTCAACAGTGGTAGCTTGGCTGGGGTAGCTTGAACTCCTGACCTTCTGATCAGTAACCCAGAGCCGCTAACCACTGAGCCACCACTGCCCCCTATTACTAAAGCAACTATGTGAGATTTATGAGGAACTATGTACTGTAGATAAAAATACATGGAATTACACACTATTTTTGTCTTTCCTTAATGAGTGAGAATTGGTCCGATTTGTTCATTATATTCCTTATAAATGTTACCGTTAAACTGCTACCGGATTAAAGCACTAATTATTTATATGGTTGGAAAATTAAATAATACATAAGTTTTTAACTAAAATGTATTTTCTGTTTTATTCTGCTAGATGTCTGGCTAAACAAAATCCTCTATGGGAGTACATTATTGAGCCAACACCAGGGAATTGTACTATTATATTACATAAATATTATGCACAATAAATGGTCATTTAGTTTCACCTATTTTCTTTATGTCTAATTTACTGTAAGTAAATTTGTGTAATATCTGCCTCATATCGGCCAATCTGCCACATTGCTGTCCGGATATCGGCATTGGGCATTAAACAACCCATATCGGTTCACGACTAGTTCCATCGTCAATAAAGATTAGTGAGAATGTTCCAAAAGGAGCCATGGCAAAGTCATAACTCCACCTCCACCATGTTTCACAGATGAGCTTGTATGTTTTGGATCATGAGCAGATCCTTTCTTCCTCCACACTTTGGCCTTTCTATCACTTTGGTAGAGGTTCATCTCGGTTCCAGAATTTTTCTGGCTCATTCTGTATTTCTTTGCAAATTCCAATCTTTCCAATTCTCACTGCTAATGAGTGGTATGGCTTCTATATTTCTGCTCTCAAAATCTTCTTCGAACGGTGGGTGGTGATAGCTCCTCCCCTGCCCTGTGGTGGTTGTTGGAGATGTCACGGACTCTTGTTTGTGGAGGGTTTTCCCCCCACAGCGTTTCTGTGACCAGCTGTCGTTGGTTTCTTTGGGCCGTCTGTTCGGTGTCAGTACACCAGCGGTTTCTTTCATTTTCAGGACATTCCAAATTGCTCTATTGGCTACGCCAATGTTTCTGCAACGCCTCTGATTGGTTCCCCCCTTTTTCTCAGCTTTAGAATGGCTTGCTTTTCTCCCTTAGACAGCTCTCTGAAATTCATGGTGGCTTATCCATTTTTAACAACGAATGCAGCGTTCACAGCTGAAACCGAAGGTAAAACCAAGAGTACTATAGACGTTCAGAGCTCTTGATTGTACAAACAATCAATCTAACAGGACACACCCGGAGAACAAGAAACACCTTGTCAGTCGCGTGTTCCAATATTTTTGCTCACCGAAAAATGGAGTGATCTGATAAAAATGTTCTGGGTCATGTAACACATTTACATATAATATAAATAAACCTGATATAAAAGCTGGAATTCTAAACTCTCTTCTCATATTCGTATATACACAGATGTGGACAAATTTCTTGGTGCAGCTCATTGAAACAGTGCTTTATAACTCCTTAAAAGTGAGTCTTATTTATACCTGCATGCCTTCGGTATGTTTTAGAGTGAAGCAAATAAACTGTTGGTTAGAGCGGCCCAGTCAATCACCTGACTCGAATCCGATTGAACAAGATTTAAAGACGATATGTTTAGAAGAACGGACCGAAAATCACACCTGAATGCCGCGGCGCGTTCATTTCTTCATACAGGAAGCGTCTCGACGCCGTCGATACAAACAAAGGTTTCTCCACTAGGTGTTAATTACGTCTCACTTAGCGTGTTCGGTACTTTTTTCCCCGTCTCCTTCCCGTGACTTTATTACACACGACTTCATTTATGGGCTTTAACGTTGTGAATTCTTTCTATTTCCAGGTTTCTTGAGTGAATACCAAAGTCTGGTGAAAATTTCATGTCAATAGCCTGATTGGAAAATATATTCACTGAATGTATATTTATAGTTGTCTTTCCATTGTACTAATCGTGTTTGGTTTTTTTTTGTTGTTTTTGTTTTTCTCACAGTGTAATTTTAAGACATGTTACATCATTATTTTGCTTCCACACTGACATGAATCTGATCAAGTACCTAAATATTAATTGTGGTCAATAGCACACGTCCATGACGGACGTGAAAAACCTCAATGCGCTACTTACCGCACGGCAAGATTTATTTATTTATTTATTTATTTACATTTGGCTTGCAACCCTGGTAACCTCAACGAGGCTTCCGATATCTGCTTTTTCTCGTCTCACCGCTGAAGCCACTGATGGCTATATGTAAACGCCAGAATCCATGAATATCCATGAGGATGAGAAATAACTGAAAATGGGCTATTTTGATTTCATACAATGAGGCTGATTTCACCCATGAGCACTGACACCAGCAGAGAATTGAGAGTGCTGTTGCTAGGAGACGAGGTGCTCTTCCTGTGGAGCTCGTCTGGTTTGTGCAGATTGATGCAAAGCCATGTGCTCAAAATCGCATGTCTGTATACACTCATGTACGTACAGGCAGTGTTTTTTTGTTTGTTTGTTTGTTTGTTCTTTTCTCCGTTAAAACATCTTCTAATCAGATGCGTTTTAAAGACATCCTCAGAAAACATATGCAAGATACGACCGGGATCGTTTTGTCGTCTACACAGACGCACAGCCAGTTACACAACAGCTTGATTTATTTGTATTTATTTTCCATTTCTTATCGCATTCATATGCACAATTTTTAGGTTTCGCTTACTATAGTACCCAGCTCGAAGGAACACATTAATAACATCACGACCTATTCCACAATCACAAATTATTTACTCTTCTGTTTGTTTGTTTTTTAGACAAATGTAAAATACATTAAAAAAAATAATAATAATAAAATAAAAAACATTAAGAAAATTCCGTGTATGGATTTTAAAGCCTGTTAGAATCAAGAGTACACCAGGAAAAAAGAAGAAAGAAAAAAAAAGTCAAGAATCCATATTCAATAAGAATAAGAATAAGAAAAGAAAAATCATAACGAGTGTCAATATGTTTCAGTTTCTTCTTCTATGTGTTCGTGCTGTTATAATGATTCTGAACAGTCACAGGGTAGAGTAGGGGAATAGCAATGCCTTGGTCTGGTTTCTCAAAAGCGCTTATCAAATTCTTCACTTTACGAAACAAGCGTTTCTGTTGCCCAGGTGCTGTCTGTAAAAATCACAAATAGAAAGCATTGTTATTTTAGACTTTTAACTTTATTGATTGTATTATTATTATTATTATTATTAGTAGTAGTAGTAGTAGTAGTAGTAGTATTATACTGGCTATTTATAAAAAGCAAAACAAAAAGCAAACTAGTAATCTGGGCACAGCCTGAGGTTTATGCATTTGTATGAAAAAAAAAAAAAAAAGTCACTCGGTGCATAGGAGTGCATTCCCCGAACTGCAAAGCTTGCTGACGTACTATTTTTTTTATTCATTTCCCTTTATAACGATTTATCTAAGCCTGAATTCAAAGCCACCACATATGCCCACGATGGAACCTGTTTCCTCATGTATTCAAGCTGATGCATATCACTACTAAACAATGCACTCTGTTATTTTAAGATCGTAACGCATGACTTTACGACTTCTATCACGCTTCTTCATACTTTTTTGGTCACCAGACTTCAAAGGCCTTTTAACTGTAGCAACTTCCAGCTTGTCAAAAGTTTCTCTTTTTCGGCTAGGAAACAACGACTTATTACAATTATTTATCTCATTGTATAGAAGCTGCATTGAGACCTGTACAGTAAAAAACAACAAAACGACAACAACGACAACAACAACAAAACATGTTTCATTCATGTAAAGAATGTTTGCATTTCTTTTGGTAGGCAGCTGGTTTAATCCCAAATTCTGAAAAGTACAACATACTGTACGTTCGTGCATTCGAAGGAAGCTATGAGGTTTTAGTGATGGCTTTAATTTATATATATATATATATATATATATATATATATATATATATATATATATATAGAGAGAGAGAGAGAGAGAGAGAGAGAGAGAGAGAGAGAGTCTAAATTGTTTTTGGCATGTTAATATATTCTTCCATTATTTACTAGGAGGCAAAAACAAACAAACAAACAACAACAACTACAAACTAGGTCGTATAAAATGAAAAGCTAGTTTCTGAGGCACATCTTTCTGAGCGGCATACCTTGAAAGCACGGAAAAACGATCCAAGTCCAGCCTAAAATGTTTCATCGCCGCTGTCATATATCTTTTTTGAATTCTCCCCCATTCACATTAAAATACCATCTACTAAATGTTTCTAAAAGACTCGTTTGTTTCAATTCTTAAAATCTGATTCATTTCTATCCGACTGCTCTGACGTGCTTTTGTAGATAACTACTACAGAAACGTGGTTTTTCTTTCTTTCTTTCTTTCTTTCTTTCTTGTTAATAGGTCAAATCTTTACATTTACAACAAACACATGCGGAGTACTGAGTCGAAACAACAAAAGCAGGTTCTCATACACAAGAGATGGGGGGAAAAACGCTCACCTCTGCTGCCCAGGAGCCTGCATTGTTTTGCTGTAAGCGGTAAGTGTAGACACTGCCATCACACCTGTCAATGAGTGCAATGGCAAAGCAACACAATTTAACATGACATATATGTATATATATATTTGTGAGTGTGTGTGTGTCTATATATATTCATACACACTCACAAAATCTTTTAAGTCATGTGTTACTGAGTGATCCAAATTTCAAGAAGAATGCATATAATCATCACCACGAATGCCCCGAGTTACTGCAATTGAAGGAAATTTAAGGGAAAAGGCTGGTGTTTCTAGTGAACTTACAGGACACAGAGGCAGTAAGCACCAGGGACGGTTTCGCTGTCTCGGATTAAGTAGCTGCCATCCTTGCCCGCCTGACCCAGGCGCCTCTCGCACGTCTCTCGGCTGATGGCCCCATGATATACAGACAGCGATTCCATCGTGCCGCTTGTTGTGGTTCTCTGCCTTATCTCAGTAGTACCAAGAGGTAGTGGTTCCTTCTACGGGAAATGACGTGAAAGGCAGGAAATCACACCAAAGACAAAAGATGTTTTCCGCAAGAAATGTTTATGCTGGTGAGGAAAATGTCAGTTAAACTGTTTTGGGTGTGCACTTGAGGTGAGATAAAGCACACTTTGTTTCAGTAAAGGAGGCGTTTGTGTGATTTATTTTCCCAGGATTTACTACAAGTCTTAATCGTGCATGAGAAACGAGGACGGGTTGCACATATTCTACCTCGAATATATCGTGATTTTGAAAATTAGCACTGCCATTATGGGTAGTTGGAAAGCTCTTGCGTAACGCACTGGAATATTATTGTCCATGTCTTAATTTCGCACTGAGTTCTGGAGTCGTATATATATATATATATATATATATATATATGTGTGTGTATATTTCTTAGAACGTAGGCCAGAATAGGAAAGGAAGGAGGCCTCTATGCTTTGAAAGTAATAATAATAGTATTTCTGTACGTTCCCGGATCTTGTATAATCGATTTAGTGTTTCGAGAATAAAAGAGGAACCGGAGAATCTTTTCCGGGACGTTTTTCTCGAAATAGACTTTGAAAAAAAATCCACGGAACTACGTCGAGTTCTGTCCGGCGTCTGTCCTGAATTTGGGATCGTTTGGGAAGATGTCTTTCGGGACGCGGGTTTCCCACATCAAACTGAAATTTAAAACAATTTTTCATTTTGAGTCACGTGAGCCGTACAGATCTCAACATGGCACACTGACACATTTATTTCTTTTACGAGACAGATTTCAACGATTTGCTCGAAATTTCATCTGACGCCTTAATATATATATATATATATATATTTAAAACCTTATTTTAAAAATGTGATGCACGTGGGATTCCCATAACGAGCGTAATTCCTTATCATTAAGCGGTTCGTGATGTCTAAAACGTGATTTTATGATGAAATGGCGCGATTTTTGTCAGTTTTGAACCATTGTGAAATTCATATTAAAGGTGAAGTCAATGAAGATAGAAGTCAGAAGCTTTTCAGAATATTTGTTTTTAAGTTCTGGGAGTTTAAATTAAAATATTAGTTCCCAGGAGAAACCTCGCTCTGTGTGACGTCTCGGGCTCTGAAAACTCATGATGTGGACCACAAACATCTAACCATTTAGGAAAACGAGACATTTCCTTGCCTGTCAGTTCGGAAAGTGAGTACGAATGTTTTGAGGTGTGGATTTGGAGAGAACGCCGGAGGGACGGGCTGGATTTCTTCGAGTTTTGAAAAAGCATCGAATGATTTGTTCTCTATACATTTAATCAGTGACACTGAGATGGAACAGTACTGGTTTAACCCTATCCACAGGAAGAAGAAAAATCCCAGATGCAAGTGGCCTGTCGTGTTTTGTACTTGGTTTTAATTTGTTAATGGATGCAATCTCACTGCTGTTTACTGAGAATGCTGAATTCTTATGAATAATCCCGAGTCCGTTAGACCGAAGATAATCTAAGAAAAAAAAAAAGAAAAGAAAAAGTTGCACTTTAATGCCTACTTATTTTGAAATCTGTTGTATATTGTTCACCAAATGTTACCAGGAGTGTGAATCAGAGGGCAAATAAAAGGTTTGTTTACTTATGCATGAAAACAAACATTAATAGAAATGTGCTTATAGTAAAAGAAAAATGAATGCTTAACCGTTTCTCTTTCTCTCTACGGTACCGTATGACCTCGACAGACTTGCACTTACAGAGCACATCTGCTTCTCACAATCCCGTGCGGCAGAGGACACAATAATGATCAAATGTCTCCCTCTGATGGTTGTAGAAAAAACAGTTTTCTGAGATTTTCTTTGCTAATAGATTGGTTGTGTTTTTAGGGCCCAAGCACTGAAAGTGCGAAAGCCCTATTGTTTTCTTTAGGATTAGTCTTATTATTAGGGCCCGAGTAACGATGGTGCGAGGCCCTACTGGATCTGCTCCGTTTACCATTAGGGCCTGAGTACCGATGGTGCGAGGCCCTACTGGATCTGCTCCGTTTACCATTAGGGCCTGAGTACTGATGGTGCGAGGCCCTACTGGATCTGCTCCGTTTATCATTAGGCCCTGAGTAACGATGGTGCGAGGCCCTACTGGATTTGCTCCGTTTACCATTAGGGCCTGAATAATGATGGTGCGAGGCCCTACTGGATCTGCTCCGTTTATCATTAAGGCCCGAGTACCGATGGTGCGAGGCCCTACTGGATTTGCTCCGTTTACCATTAGGGCCTGAGTACCGATGGTGCGAGGCCCTACTGGATCTGCTCCGTTTATCATTAGGGCCAGAGTACTGATGGTGCGAGGCTCTACTGGATCTGCTCCGTTTATCATTAGGGCCTGAATAATGATGGTGCGAGGCCCTACTGGATCTGCTCCGTTTATTATTAGGGCCGAGTACCGATGGTGCGAGGCTCTACTGGATCTGCTCCGTTTATTATTAGGGCCTGAGTACCGATGGTGCGAGGCCCTACTGGATCTGCTCCGTTTATTATTAGGGCCGAGTACCGATGGTGCGAGGCTCTACTGGATCTGCTCCGTTTATTATTAGGGCCGAGTACCGATGGTGCGAGGCTCTACTGGATCTGCTCCGTTTATCATTAGGGCCTGAGTACCGATGGTGCGAGGCCCTACTGGATCTGCTCCGTTTATCATTAGGGCCAGAGTACTGATGGTGCGAGGCCCTACTGGATCTGCTCCGTTTATCATTAGGCCCTGAGTAACGATGGTGCGAGGCCCTACTGGATCTGCTCCGTTTACCATTAGGGCCTGAGTAACGATGGTGCGAGGCCCTACTGGATCTGCTCCGTTTACCATTAGGGCCTGAGTAACGATGGTGCGAGGCCCTACTGGATCTGCTCCGTTTACCATTAGGGCCTGAGTACCGATGGTGCGAGGCCCTACTGGATCTGCTCCGTTTATCATTAGGGCCTGAATAATGATGGTGCGAGGCCCTACTGGATCTGCTCCGTTTATTATTAGGGCCGAGTACCGATGGTGCGAGGCTCTACTGGATCTGCTCCGTTTATCATTAGGGCCAGAGTACCGATGGTGCGAGGCCCTACTGGATCTGCTCCGTTTATTATTAGGGCCGAGTAACGATGGTGCGAGGCTCTACTGGATCTGCTCCATTTATTATTATTATTATTATTATTTTCTCAAATGAATCACATTTTAGAGGGCCTAAACATACCCAAAAACTCACAAAACTTTGCAGACGTGTCAGAACTGGTGGAAATGTACATCTGAAAGGGGTACATGTATGAAATTCGGTAGACATGTACAACATGCCAATACGTACTAAAAAGTCTCTTGAACTCGTGCCCAAAGTGCTCACACTTTGTCTCCTTCTTTATGGAGAACTCATATACATCTACAGCAAAAGATAATGATTGTCTCCCAATGTACGGCTGCAGGCATGTTTACTCCACCCAAGTGGAACCTGCCAAACAAGGACACCTCACCCATGCACTCCCACTCTCAGCAGTACCATACACAATGATACCGAGCCCTTTGACACAAAAGGACAACACTTAAAATGAAGCAGCCAGCACCCAACAAGTAGCACGCTGACTCAGCAAATTGGAGTGTCCAACTGCTAGATCTATGTGGTGCAGATACGCTAGACGCGTGACAGGGGATACAGAGTACCTCACAGCAGGCATCGTGAACGGTCCGGGGTCAGAACGGCCAACCCACCAGGAACTCAGCTAGGAAAGACACTGCAGTGCCCCCAAACCAGGGACAACACAAAATAAATAAAGGGAAATTAGCATAGTTGCAAAAAACTGCCCATGTAATGGAACTTTCCCGCCATTCTCCTCTGACCTCATCAAGTCATTTCTGCCTAAAGATTCTGGACGTTTTAAACTTTTTTCTTGTCTCGTTTTCATTGATTCTACTGCTGTCGTATGATTGGTTGACTGGGTAACTCCATGAAATTCTACACAATGCAATCCAAAAGTCTGAGCTTCCATTGAAAATATATTAGAAAATAATGATCGTTTTATTGTTTGAAAAACACACAATTTACACAAAGGCACAAAACAATACTTATTCTAATACTACCACAGTATTAAGAGCAATGTAATACTACAGTATGGGGCATTATATACAGCCCCCTCCAAAAATATTGGAACACCAAGGCCCGTTAATTGGTTTTTGCTGTACACTGACGATATCTGGGTTTGAGATCAAAGGATGACTTATGAGACGACAGAACAGAATTTCAGCTTTCACTTCTTGACATTTACATCTAGACGTGTTAAACAACTTAGAACAATGCACCTTTTGTTTGACACCCTGCCATTTTTTAAGCGATCGGAATTATTTGAACACCTGATTGACGGGTGTCTCTTGTTGCCCAGGTATACGCTGTTAAATTGTTTGTTTATACAATAAATAGATCTGAATGTCTACTTTTGGTCAACGCCTCCTTAAAAAGGATAAATGCTGGCTCAAATTTAGCCTCACATCTACCTCTGAGCCCAGTTGGAGATAGAAAAAAGACACCAGCCGTGAGTGAGAAGAAGCAAGGGTCCAGATTTATTGGTTCCGTTCCACCACACGAGATCCGCACCGATGAGAATTCTCAGAAGTGATCTGATACCCTGAGCTTAAGCTCCAGTATTTATACTGTATTTACACAGTAAATAACCCATAGGTTTCAAGAAGACTATGATATCAATACCAATAGGGTTAAAAAAGAGCTCATCTACCTTACTATTATGTTCAAAAAAAAAAAAAGGCTATTCCACTTACCAATAGCTCAAAAAACAGGGCTTTTCAACTTACACATAGAATCAAAACCAAAGGTTTTGAATAACCCATAGAATCAAAAGTGGAGAGACAAAACAATCTAGAGTGACCTTGGTCTTACTATTATCTCCCGGGGGGGAGGCACTTTGACTCAGCTGCCCTTATAAATGGCTCCTCATGGTTTTCTCTTCAAATTAAGGCCTTCCTTGCGAGACAAGAATCTTCACCATCTGAATTATGAGTAAGTTACATTTTCCTGTATTTCTAGTTTATAATTTATTTTCATATTTGCTCTATATCTCTATTATATATATAGTCATACTGCTTGAAAAAACGGTTTACTGTACTTCCTACTTCATAATATCATTACAGTTCTACTGTCCTACATATCCTATTTTATAAAGAGTATATATATTATTATTGTAAGATATTACCCTTATAATATCTTAATATTCCTTTTTATTATTCTTATAATGTTATAGTAGTATGTGTGAGAGAGAGAGAGAGAGAGAGAGAGAGAGAGAGAGAGAGAGAGAGTGTGTGTGTGTGTTAGCACTCCTCAGCTCGTATACTTCTTTTTGACTTTTTGACTAATAAACCATAGTGTATTACTCTTAAAGATCTAAGATCTCTAAAGTGTGAATCCAATTCAATATTCAATATCAGTCAATATCCGCCTCACACCGCTTCTGTGTGTCTTGGTGCCCGTCTTTTCTTCTTCTCCCCTTCACTGGATACTAGGTCTCCCTCATGTTTATTTTATGACATTTTTTTATCCACAACATAAACCAACATGAAGATCAGACAGCTATCTATAGTATAAATTCTATTTATTGGGCATAGCAATGTCCTAAAAAAATAAACAAACCAATGGTGTATAAATAACTAGACAGAGCAGGTTGACCAAGAACGAAATGAGACTAAACCTAAAAAAAAAAAGAAGGTCTCTCGAGACATAATTTTTGACATGTCTGCCAAGTTTGTTGTGAAAATGTCAAAGCATTGCTGAGATCTAGCCAAACATCCTCTTTTGCATAATGGCGGAAACTGAAAAACAGTGGATAGAAAAGTTTTGTATTGACACGACTTGGTATCATGTCATCATGTACAGAATTTTATTCCATGTCATGGGCTCTACTAGGGGGCGCACGGTGGCTTAGTGGTTAGCACGTTCGCCTCACACCTCCAGGGTCGGGGGGTTCGATTCCCACCGTGGCCCTGTGTGGGCGGAGTTTGCATGTTCTCCCCGTGCTGCGAGGGTTTCCTCCGGGTACTCCGGTTTCCTCCCCCAGTCCAAAGACATGCACGGTAGGCTGATCGGCGTGTCCAAAGTGTCCGTAGTGTATGAATGGGTGTGTGAGTGTGTATGTGATTGTACCCTGCGATGGACTGGCACCCTGTCCAGGGTGTACCCCGCCTTGTGCCCCATGCTCCCTGGGATAGGCTCCAGGTTTCCCCGTGACCCTGAAAAGGAGTAAGCGGTATAGAAGATGGATGGACGGATGGATGGATGGGTTCTACTAAAAATCTACATGAACCAAGGATTCAATGTTTCGATCGTAAAGGCAGAGATGCAGAGTTCGAAAATTGCAGAGTTCGAAAATTGGTGAAATTTCTCAACTTTGTACCATACAGTTTTAGGGGCTGCCATAGATTTCCAAACAAAAACAACAGGGTTCCAGCACCTTCGATGCCTGACTCCTAAATATCAGGAAATGAAAGCTGAACTTCTGATCTATCATCTTCTTTACATCTTTTGGTCTCAAATGAAAACGTCTTCGGCATATAGCAAAAACAACGACAAGAACAATTTCAAAAAATAAATAAATAAAAGAATTGGCCTTGCTGTTCCCAAAGTTTTGGCGGAGACTGTACCTGGTGGGCTTTGCACCACCTCCCACTTTGGACAAGCCAGACATCACTGAGTAACGACCTGCAAGCAGGTGGTCTATTCTTAAAGACACAACATACGGACTTCGATATTGACCCGGGGTTCAGTTATTTATATTTGTACATCACTCAATAATTAATAACAACAAAATGAATGATTTCTACCTGAGCAACTTTTCATTTTTAGTGGTTCACGGGGATAATAAATACTGTTCAAACGACAATGTTTCTAGCAACAAAAGCTGCCATTTATGAAGTCAAAATATGCCACACGTCTCTAACGTCAGTACTGTCTATTATTATTTACATTACCAGAACGACACTTTGATGAATCACATCCTTACCGAGTTCCTAAAGCAGATTTGAGTAGAGCGTGAATGAATGAATGAATGATCCGCTTTGCACGTGCTCTGTTCAGCTGCGTGTGCTGTAAAGGTCAGCGTCTTCTGGGTAAGACTGTCCAAAGTCCATTACGTCGAGATCTGCTTCACACTCCTGCGTCTCTGGGACAGCTGACATGAGAGGATTGTGACATTAGTCAAGTTTCCCTTACATTCACGTATACGATTGAAGAATTTAAAAAAGTAACATTAGAAATATTTGCCTGGAGTTCATTTCCATTAAATGGACACTTTGAAACTCTTTATGTAATGATACCAATTCCTGACGCCAATGCCTGGTGTGAAATTTCAAGAACCTGCCCATTTGATTCACTCCATTTTCCCATTGAATGTCACATCAACGTAGAAACATTCTTGTTTCCTCCTCCTTGACGTGCTGCCCAAATCTTCCAGTTTCTAAATAACTTTGTTTTGTTTTTGTTTTTTAATGGAAAGCATTGAGTCTAGCTTACAGTCCTGTCTGGAACTATTGGAACGGCACGGCCGATTGATTTGTTCTTGCTGCAGACGGAAGACATCCGGGTTTAATATCGAAAGATGACTACGAGGAGAGCGTGTAGAACCTCAGCTTTTATTTCCTGGTATTTACACAGCTCCTTCTGAAAGTATTGGGACAGCGACGCCAATTCTATTGTTTTCACTACACACTGAAGACGTTTGGGTTTGAGATTAAAAGACGAACACGAGACGCCCGATCAGAATTTCAGCGTTCGTCGGCTTTCATAGTTACATCAAGATGTGTTAAACAAGTTAGAATATGGCACCTTTTGTTCGAACCTACCCATTTTTTTTTCAAGTGATCAAAAATATCGGAACGTGCGACTGATCGGTATTCCTCGCTGCCCAGGTTTGCCGTGTTAAATTGACGGTTTAAGCAATTAATAGCGCTGAATGTTTAGTCTCGGTTTGAGCCCGTATGCTTCACCTGTAAAGACTGCATTTCTTGTTAAAAAGGATAAACTAACATGAACTAACGTGTGGCTTCCATTATGTACAGTAGCAAATACGTGTTACTCTAGATACATCATAACATCAAATACTTTCTACTGTAGTTAATGGAAACAGGGCGAAATGTAGGTTTAGGCTTTATGCTGTCAATAGAATGTCACCTGTGGGAGTTTGGAGCACTCCTGAGAGCTGTAAACATGGCATCTCCGGTTGGCTCTCAGCAGTTAGAGATGATGCCGAGGAGAGTTTTTCTTCGACAGGCACAGCTGGAAGTGTGTCCTGTTTCCGCAGAGATGCAACGGTAGAGGTTGTCCACTGTGAGGCTGCATGCATCTTCTTTCCACTTACCTAAATGAATGGATTGAGTGAAATTCAACAGATTGCAGACATACCAATAACAAGAATAATAATGGCTGAACAGCACCTTATGGACTAGCATTTCACCTTGAGCATGGCTATAGTCTGTACAGGGTAACACAGGGCAAATCCAGCAGAGGCCAAACTCAACGGTAGTCCCAGTCTCTTTAGGTACGACCCTGAACTCGGAAAAAGAAAACAAGGTTCAAACTTTAATCACTCTGGACACATTTTCAGTGCGAACAAACATGATATGTGAACGCCAACAAATCATGATGGTATTTTATGCCGCTATATTTATTCACCTTTTCTTGCAAGAATCATACCAGCGAGGCCAGACACTGCAATTACAGAAATCCTAGGCACGACTCCAGGCGGAGGGTCCTTAAGGAAGTGGTACACGTCTGTGAAAAGGGCATTGTGGTGAGGGGAAAAAAAACCTGAACATTATGGCTTGACGCAGGGGTTCCCAACCTTTTCACCAAGGGTGTCTAGGGCGGGAAAAAAAGGCGGCAAGTGACAGTGCCAAGAAACAAAAGCGCGAATAAGAGAAGCCCATCGCCTCTAAGTTATATTAGGTTATAAGCGATATAAGTTAATGGATAATGATAATATACTAGTTATGAATGTAGTTGATCATGATGACATGATCAGCAGTAGAGAGATATGACGCTACGATACATTTCGCAATACAGCCGGTGTAAAGTGTAAAAGGAGCACAGAAGGTGAGAACGTACGGTGGTTGGGAACCTCTGGTTCAGGATAATCAGCAAATAAACATCCAGCCTGTGTGTTTCTCTCTTACCTGCGCCACCGTAGTAGAGGTTCACGGCTGTTACTTTAACCGACACACAAGCACTCTGAATAAACACAAAACCACATACATGTGACAAGATGACGATTTAACATTTTCAGTAAAATTTTCCCCTAGAGTATTCATTACGCATCTAATTCAGCTGCAATGTTTGAACACCCGAGGTCCAGGTCAACCTATAGAATTAAAATCTAATGAGCATACACTGGAGGCATTGGCTCTGGAACACAATGACCGACAGTCATTATGTTATATGGTCATACAAGCATGCTATAGGAGCTCAAATGAGCTCTTCGGTAGCATTAAAACAACATCAGCGCCGCGCCTCTGCGATCTACGGCGCTCGAGAAAAGCGCGGTGGTGGAACCGGGGCATTTTAGCCATCTTGTATCTCTATTTACGGCTAAAATGACACGTCAGGCACTGCTACAGAGCTCACTATGTTTCGATCGATCACTTGCAGAGACTTTGTTAGTTCGATCAAGTTTTCGGAGAAAAAATAAATAAATAAATAAATAATTATAGGCTACCTTGATCGATTGATTTATTTTTTAAGATATGGCGAACCTGTAGTATATTTGTATCTTTGATTTTTATTTTTATACACACACACCGAAAAAAAAAAAAAAAGAAAAAAAAAAGAAAGCATTATTTGCATTTATATGCATTATTTACAATTCAGAAATAATTTTTTTTTTTTTTTTAAAAAAACAAAAAAATTCATAATTGTTCTGCATTCAATCGCATCCAATCAAATCATGAAGCCAGCATCATGAATCGAACCGAAACGTACGGTTACACCCCTACATTAACTTGATAATTAACTTATCATAAAGGTAACACGATTCGATTTAAAGCAGGGATTTGTCATGGGACTGACTCTACAGTTAGGTAAAATGTCATATCGATTATGAAATATTGAATATTACATTAGTGGTGCACTCCAGTTTCGGAGATCCACATTACAGCACAATTTCCCTTCTCAAATACACCCGATTTACCTCCATTCATTATGTTCCAGATTCAATCGAGTGCTAAATCAAAACAGTATGAAATGACCACATTGTGCTAGACTCAGGAACTGATGTAATCACCACTGTATGTTATGGTTAAGACGATATAGTATTCATACTTTCATTTTCTGCACATAGGACTGCAGACTCCATCTGAATTTACTAAGACTACTCTGCAGAAGTCCTGGCTGTTCTTCCGAATAGCGGAGCCTCTCCTGTGGCAGGGTTAAGTAAATCGACAGCTGAGGAGTAAAGAGAAAAACAGTTACAACAAAAGGCAATGATAGCGCAGTAATAACAACACGGCTAAATTCCTTCCATGCCAGACTTGAGAATTCTCCCGATCAGCCACTCCGGCTATGATCCTTAAAAATGATACACGCGTCAACGTTCATGCAGTGCATCGATATGGAATATTTTAGAATCCAATCGCGTATAAGATATGAGAGCATTTATGTATAGTAATCAAAGGAACCAGGACAAATTGATGTAACTCTAGTTTGCGGGAAATCCTCGAGCACCCATTTCTCACTCCTAGTTAGTATCTTTCTGAATAGCACTGAGCCTGTCCTCTGTGTCTCTTCGATAGCTTGGAGTTTGTTATTCCTTAGCGTGTATCCACTATTATCGCCAGGCTTTATGAGTGGGCCATTGTTCAAACTGCAGAAGTCAGATAAATACGGAACGTCGTACGCGAAGGCCCGTGTGCCCAAATGTGCAAGTTCTGATAACGCCACCTGTGTTAGAGGAGATGCACCAATGTTCAAGGATATGTGTGTGTGTGTGTGTTAGTATGATATATTTTCAAAAGCAAACAGTACATGCAAGAAATCAAATGAGATCTATTCATGTGTGGTCAATGTAAGAGATAGTACAAGAGTCAGTATATTTCTCAGAAAAAACTCAGATCAAAGTAGGTCACATATGTGAAATCACTGGGCACACGGTTCTAACCCTAACCCTTAACCCTTAACCCCTAACCCTTAACTCCTAACCCTAACCCAGTTCTTAACTGTATCTTTTACTTCCCAGCACTCTTTATCTGCTACTTCTCATCTCAGAGTGTTTTGTTAAGACTTATGATTAGAAGTGTAATGCTAATCACTATGAAGATACTGCCTAAAAATAATAATAATAATAATAATAATAATAATAATCTGACTAAGCTCACGCCACAGTTATAGATAAGGCAAGAAAATAATGAAATAATTGTAGCGGATGTGATTAGAAGAAAACATGGGAAAAACCCTCACTCAATGAGGTCATTGTTGATATATAAGATGATTGATATATATATATATATATATATATACATACATGAGCTATGATTGTGCCAAGTCGGTCGCTTTGCAAACCGACTCAGCTCTTGTGTCTATGGTAATAAAGTCTAAACTCTTTTCAAAACCATCAAAAACCTCGTGTCTCTGACGTTTTTATTTTTCCTGAAGAAGATTCCATGACATTGGTTACACATTAACTGAGTAATACTACGTGATTATACTGTAAGGGGTTAATGTCCATGAAACGGTCTCTGCGGAACATAAATGGGCATTTCCCAATCAGTGGGCGTCTTCAGACCGGATCGGCGTTCTTCAACCGTCCAATCAACTACGCTTACGGTTAGAGTTTGGGTTATTTGAACAAATCATGTAAAGAGGTTGAAAAACGCCTATCCCGGTCTGAAAAGGCCCAATAATTGGAAAACACCTTCTTTTTTTTTTGTTCTGCAGAGACACCACACTCTTTATGTTCTTCTCGCATCGATTACCTGCTGAGGTGAGAGCGGCACTTCCGGCTTATCCTCACTCATGCTGTGAGTGATGCGCAGAGAAGCAAATCCCAGCACCACGGGCACAGCCACTACCTTCACCACCTGAGAAGCACATTTAAAAGAACTGGGACGCTGACTAGCGGCTAATTGCAAAACAAGTGAATGTTCAGAAGAAATCATGGAGCAGAAGATGACATGGGGTGATGTTAGCTCTCTGATGAGCCAATACTGTTCATAGATAGCAAGTGAGCTAACTTGTAGATCTCATATGGGTATGCAATATCCTACACGAAACAATGCATTTTCTTCGTCTAGTCTCGCTTATAACTTAACCCACTGTTCACTGGTTAATATCCTTAAACCATGGCGCTGTTGATCTGGACTTAAAATAATACCTTGGCCATCATGTGTCCCCTTATTGTAGATTTCTTCTTCTTCTTCTTCTTCTTCTTCGTCTTTGGTGTTTTACAGCAGTTGGCCTCCATAATGTTGCATCACTGCCATCTGCTGTCTCACAGTAACTTACTATTTATTAATTCAATTCGTCCTTCATGTCCCGTCCTCCTTAGGAAATGAAACAGACATCTCCGTCCTTGGTCAGTTTTCTACTATACTTTTTACATTTTTCTCTACTATACCTATTTCCCGTAGCTGATTCTTCAACTCTCAATTATCTTTTTTCTCCCTCTCTCCTTTCGCCGAGCCCCACACGAATTTATGGAGATACTAGAGATCCAGATCCTTTCTGCCTCTGGATGGAGCTCAAATCTTCTTTAATTCCAGACTGCTGGGACTACGGCTGCTCCTAACGCCATACAGACTTCATATGAATCCATAATGAACTTTTTCACACTAACTGTTGTTACCCAGATGAGGATGGGTTCCCTTCTGAGTCGGGTTCCTCTCAAGGTTTCTTCCTCTTAAAACATCTTAGGGAGTTTTTCCTCGCCACCGTCGCCACTCAGTGGCTCGCTCAGTTGGGATAAATTCGCACCTTTGATATCTGTATACCGTGTTGATATTTCTGTAACGCTGCTTTGAGACAATGTCTATTTTGAAAAGCGCTATACAAATAAAATTGAATTGAATTGAATTGAATTGAACTCTCGACTTTCTTGTATAAATTTCTTACATCACATCTTATAAGATGTGCTTAATTGTTTCCTGGCATTCCTGGCACACATATTCCTGTCGGGTGTTTTCCGATAACATGAAGAGTTTCATTTAACTTGCAATGTCCAATCCTCAGTCTTTTATTTCCCTTCTTACTTTCCATACCTATTAAATTATATTATATTATATTGGGAGATGCCCCTGATATAAATGATGGGAGCTTGGTGGGGGATGCCCCTTCTGTCCCAACGGACAATCCGCCACTGTATCGAAAGACTGAATCGTTACTGAATGGAGAAGGTGAAGTCCTTCATCACAGGAGGAAGATGACGGAAGTAATTGGAATGAGTCACTTTCAAAAGCTGGAACAGTCTTTGAAAAGACTTGTAATTTTATTTTAGGGTCATTCCACCGAATGGGTGCCATTTCCTTGTTCTAACTCTTACAAATTAAACGTCATTTTTATCTCTTTTTAAAAAAAATTATTTTCATCTTTTTCAAAACTGAATCTAATAACACACATATTTAACTATTCAAAATGTGTATCGGTCCATCTCTGGTTATTTTCTTTCTTTCTTTCTTTTTTTTTTACAAGGTTTCTCAGAGGAAGATGGACGCATTTTTCGCAGTCCTGTTACCAAAACTCATCCCTTACGAAAATAAATAAATAAAAAACCTACAGGAAACCTGTAGGATTCTCATTTTTCTGCAGGTATCCTGCAAACAGCACACACACACACGTGTGTGTGTGTGTGTGTGTGTGTGTGTGTATATATATATATATATATATATATATATATATATATATATATATATATATATATATATATGTATGTGTATGTGTGTGTGTGTGTGTGTGTGCATGTATATACACATATTATTCCTCACACTGGGTGGGAAGTGAGTTTTGTGCTTGTTTTTAGCAGTGACCTCCCTCCCGGTTCCTCCCCTACAAAGTCACGGTGGGCGGGACAACACCTCTCAGTTTTCACGCGCTGCAAATGTCACAGCCCTGATCTCGGCCTCTGATTCGCTCCTGTCCGCTGCTACGTCACGATCATGATTAGAATTGATGATCGGACGTTTTGATTTCATTGTCTGGCGCAGGGGCTGGTGATTTTTTTTTTAAATACATACATATATATATATATATAAATATATATATACACACATGTGCTGAATTGAAGCAGCTGCTGATTTGTCAACAACGAAAGGTATCTATTAAATGAATGTGCTTGGGGGATTTTTGTGGGTTTCGGTGACACACACGGACCGCCCGGAATAGCTTGGGTCACGTTAAAATCATTGCATATAAAATAAAAGTTTCGCGTGCTTGGTGATGGGTCTCCCGGGCCTAGCGTTCTCCCGAACCGCGCGAGTTATTCGAATCCAGTCGCTTTGTCGTGATGTACTTCGTGTTGTTTTTTCCTGGGTGCTTAATGTTGTGCGGAAAGTTGCGTTGGGTTTTTTCCTCCATTCAGGACTGTGATGGTGGATGGATGGATGGATGGATGGATGGATGGATAGATAGATAGATGGATGGATGTGCGTTTTCGTCCTCACTTGCACTGGAGATGGAAGTAAACATTATTTCAGTCGCTAGCCATGCGCACTGAGGGCCTTGGGAAAGCACGAATGAAACGAATAACCCTTGCTATGCCTGTGTCCTTTTATTCGGCTTCTCTTTCGAAGCTCCCATACATTTTATATCCACGATAACGACCGGACACGAATTAAACGCTTCCGTTTTCTGGAAGATTCCCGATGTATCCGCGACTGAAGCGAAACCGCTCGTGCGTTTGTTCTGCTTCGGAGTTGTTACAATGTTTTTAGCACTGGAGCTACAAGCTAACCACATCATCAATAGTGTGCCGGCCAACTGAACTTGCTACACCGTGTGTCCTTTGTTTAAAAAACTGACCCGGGTTTGAATATGAGACCTGCTGGGTTTGAAGAAACTTCTGTCAGAGGGTGAATTATTATTTTTTTTTTATAACTCTGAGGTCATGTTAGTGTTGTGTTGTTGGTGTAGTGTATTAGTATTAATTTTTTTTTTTACCGAGAGGGAGAGGAACGCTGCTGGGTCAATGAGAGGCTCAGGGCTGGAGGAATTGTGCTGATTTATGGCTCTCAGTGGTTTACCTCAGTAAATTGATTAGGAAAAACTATTTTTTTTTTTTTTGCTCATTTTTCAGCAGGGACGTATTTTTGGTCACTGTATTCATTTAATAATGCGGCGATAGACTGTCATTTTTTCTCCTTTTTTTTTTGGAAAAAGTACATTACACATAAATAAATAAATAAAATCATCATAAGTGAAGGACTGTTTCCACATGTTTTAACTGAAATTTCCAAAAAAAAAAAAAAAAAAAAACCTTCTCAACAACCTCCTGAATTGTCTGTAATAATAAGCCTACTTTAAAGTGCACCTATTATGGTCCCTCATATATTACCTTTCCATGTAGTGTGTTATATACGTCGTGTTTGTGAATGTAAAAAGTCTGCAAAGTCTCGCAAATCGAAGCGCAGGGACAAACGGGAGTTATTCGGTACGTTTACGTGGACAGTAGTATTCCGATATATTAACCTGATTATACTCTGATGATACTCTGATTAAGAAACTGCGATTATTGGTGACCTTAATCCGATTAAGGTCATACTCGACGTAAACACAAATCGAATTAAGACGTGTGGAGTATTCATGTTTTAGTCGCATTATGGACGTGCGTTACAGACGTGTACACACCTTAATCGCACTATTAACGTCGTGTGGGAGTTTTCACCGCATTTTGCGACAGGACACGTACACACACGGCAGCGCTGAAGCGAACAAGAGAGCATGGCTGTGTCCCAAACCGCGTACTTACCTACTATATAGTAGGCGAAATACATGTATATCTATATAGTATATAGTAGATAAGTACGCGGTTTGGGACGCAGCCCACGGCTTCAAGCGGTCGCCTATTAGCACGTATAGCATGACAAATAATTAACCGCACTTGAAGCGTTTGTAAAATTAAAAATGAAACACCCAAAACTGTATACGGTTCCATAGCGAAGACTATACGTGAAATTCCGGAGGGAACGTCGGACGGCGTGGCGCGGTGACATAACGACGTGTGACGTTAATCGATCTATGTTCTATAACGTGCAAAACGGGAACATGAAAGGAATCTTCTAAAAGCGACTCATGTAAACACCTTAATCAGAATATTGTCTTATTCAGAATAAGCTCAATAATAAGATTACTGCTGTCCATGTAAACCTAGTCATTGACTCCCAAAAGAAGGAACCGATTCTGAACAGCTGGAACTATGAAGACCAGAGGCGGGGCTTTTTTTTTCTTCCAAACCTACGTAGGTTAGTACAGGAAGTAAAGTCTGGAATCACTAACGATTCGTTTCAGCTGTTCAGAATCGGTTCCTTCGTTTGGGAGTCGATGACTCCGTTTGTCGTGCGCTTTGATTTTTGAAACTTTGCAGACTTTTTACATTCACAAACAGCTACGTATATAACACACTACATGAAAGGGAATATTTGAAAAACCATAACAGGTGCACTTTAAACATTAAAGGCACAGAAATCTTTCAGTGTTGGCCCAGTGATGTCACATGACCTTCAGGAAAGTGTATTAACCATTTATATACCAAATTCAACAACAGCTCATAGACTTCCAATATAAGCGAGTTTCAAGGATCCCTCCCCTCCACACACACACACACACACACACTTTTGTAAGTAAAGGGAAATGTGCTGGAATTCTTGTCTATGGTAACCATACTGTTTGCTAGATTGTTGTGGTAGATTGTTTGTTTGTTTGTTTGTTTGTTTGTTTTTCACCAGTGCACACTTCCTCATATCTCCTCTCTTGTCTTACAGACGTAGTTGAATCTAGTGCCTCGAGAGCCAATACACCTACAGTCCAGTCATGGCACAGAGTGAAGAGCCCCATCAGATTGCCCCCTAATATGTTAGATCGTGCCACATTGTAATGAGATGTTCAAAAAATTATCAGCGAAGTAAAAGGGAGCTCCTTAGTGATCCTGCACATGCTGAATGGCTTACCGGAGCGCAGTGGCCGGGATCTCGTTCTCACCTCGCCTGAAGCATGGAAGCATGGCAGGAGAAGCGGGGTGTGCATACTGTGAGTACTGTGCATACGTGAATAACCTCTCAGAACGGGGCGTCTGAGTGTGAAACAATCAGGATGATTCGGCGTATGACTGACCATCTGCGTTTTTTTTTTTGTTTTTTTTAAAGCTGTTGTATGCAAGACATTGATAATTGACTCTCTGGCCATCTGTGTTAGAAAAACATATTAAAAGCTAATTGCAGAAGACTATTTCGTAACTTGTCTGTCACCATGTTTTGTTTTTTTTTAAAGACATTGCATTGTGTAGCTTCAACAATAAGATGGACCGGTGTCTATTTTTATGAGAGAATGTATGCTCGTGTAAAATTTAAAAAAAATTTTTCCCCCATATTCCCTGTTTATTCTTTAGATGAATCTGCGGTCTGTGTTCACTGCCGAACAGCAACGTATACTTGAGCGTTACTATGAAAATGGGATGATCAATCAAAGCAAAAGCTGCTTCCAGCTCATTCTTCAGTGTGCTCAGGAGACCAAGCTTGACTTCAGCGTGGTCCGGGTAAGTCTCTGGTTATTCGGTGGACTTTACGGCTCAATTGGTCATGAGGAAATGTTTTGTTGAGATCAGGGAATTGGAGAGAAAAAATTCAGAGCCTGTTGTTCTTGTTTACACCGACTGGTGCGAAAAAACAAAACAAAAAAACCATCAAGTGAACCTCTCATCAACAAAGCGTTTCCACCTGCAGAACTGCAACTCACTGAGTGTTTTTTTTTTTTTTGGGGGGGGGGGGGTTGTTTGTTTGTTTTTCGCACCAGTCTGTGTAAACGAGAACAATAGGCTCGTAATTATGCATGTGAAAATCCCAGACGCCTGCTTCACGAAACGAGCAGAGCTGCAAAACTCAAGTTTTGAGTTGACAAAACCAAACAAATATAATTAAGGTTAATTAGGGTTCACAGGTTTCGTGACGCTGGTTATCAACTTTCTCGGATAGCCCAGGTTTTAACCCTGAATCAAGGTTTACCCGGTGTGCACATAAAAGCCAGATGTTTGCAGCAAACAGCCAATAGCGTACATGCGGAAAGATGAGGAATTTAAACCTACACTGACCGCAAAACTAACGGGGGGGTTCCCTCTTTTCCCCCTTTACCCGTCTTATCAGTCAGCTCGCCTCACTCTCGTTACGTAATAAATGAAATCTGATCCGTGCTGCGACTCTGACTCATTTGGCTCACGCTGAATCGAGCAGACGCATTCAGTTTGTAATGGGGGGGGGGGTGTGCCGCATGATAGGGGAGGCTTGGGGGGTGAGGTGGGGAGGGGGCTTTAGTTACAAAAGGTTGAGGACCTCTGTCTTAGGACATAATGTAATTTTGTTCTTTTCAGCTCTCTGTGAACTTGAAGAACATGCTTGAGAAACTACAGGTGATTTACATCGAGCAGTATATGCACTTGCGTACGAATAAGCGTCCTCAAATCATTTGTACATCTGTTTAGTTTCGTTCTGTGTCAAAATGATGTGAAAGAAGGTCAGTTGTTATGTTGCTTTACCAGCGTATCGTACGATAAGTCGCATACTCAGTATTGCTCAGTACTCGATAGAGTTTATTAAAGGCTAGATCCGTCAGTGTTTTTGGAACGTTTTCAGATTAGACTCTATAGCACGTCGAGCAGTTAGTAAGAGGAAAAATCAAAGTGGATCTTGCATTAATAGTTTCCTGTTTGTGACTTTGCAGACGTGGGTAGGCAACAAGAGACGAAAGCTGGCTTCCAAAGCCGATAAGAATGGCGTGGTGGGCTTGTCTAACCATGCCGTTGTCAGTGCTGGAGGAACTCTTGGCCCGGTATTAATGACAGATATGGCTGCTGTACGTAGTGTTCAGCGTGGGCCGTCTACAGTTCACCTCCTTTCTCGCCAAGCTTCTGGCCCTTCATTTTCCTCATCCTCGTCGTCCTCCTCCTCCTCCTCCTCCTCTCCGTGCACTAATGGATCCAAAAACAACAATGATGTAATAGTGACTGGTGCCTACTCTCTCCCACACATTGTCAACCGCTTAGAGTCTTCATCACAGAGCAGGGCAGCTGCAAAGGTAGTACCGTTAAATCCGAACACTGAAACAAATCTGCATTCTAGGCTTGCCTTGCACCCGGATGTGGTGTCCCTCCAACGCAAATCTCCTCACATCCCCAACTCCAACACCTTCATGTTTAGTCACATGAGAAGGATGCCTCGAGACCTGGCATCAGTTGCCCCCAGCTGGGTGAAGCAATGTGGTGCCCCACAACACCAGCAATGGGCCCCAACTTCACCCCAACAAACGGTGACGAACCTACACCGGACGCCCCCAGCAAGTACTTCAGAAAGCGGGGTCAGGATCCAGCAGGTGTTCACCATCGCCGGGTTAGCGGAGGCCTCACAACGGCCTTCCAGTGAAACAAGTCAAGATCACAGGATAGGAAAAACACGTGTGCCTGATTCCTCGGAAACGTTTTCGATCGCCATGGAAACGGGCGATGCAGACGACGAGTATTCGCGGGAAGAAGAGTTGGCGAACATGGGCGCCCAGATGCAGCTCGGCAGGTCCGCAAGTAGCAACGTTAGTGCACTGGAGCACAGTAGGATCTCAACAGAAGAGCCTTCAACACTTAATAGCCAGGGTATGTACACTGTGACGGCAAGGAACCTGCTCGAGGTGGCGCACACTTCCCCCAATTCTGTGCATTTTGGAGAAAAAGGGTGCCAAACCAACAGTGCTCTGCTGGTTGATTCAGGCTCCAGTGGCAGTTATCCAATAAGACACTTCTCAGAGTCCTCTCCATCAAGAATGCCCAATCTCAAGGTATAGTGAAGCTGGGTTCCTGTTTTATTAGCATGATTTACTGCTTGATAAATAAATATTTGATAAATATCGCTTCATATTTTACGCATCACTGTTGTGTTATATGATGACGACGGAGGTAAAGGAATGTACAGAGAATCTTACTCAATAAACATGCACCACTTTCGGGGAAAAGCAGGTGTTCCCTGAAGAGTTAATGTGAAATAGTGAATCTAATGAGGAATCGATGTGAAATTCTGAATAGTTCTTTTCGGGAACTTTTCATATATATATATATATATATATATATTCTAGATTCACTGCATCCATCTTCTATACCGCTTTCAGGCTCACGGGGAAACCTGGACACTATCCCAGGGAGCATGGGGCACAAGGCGGGGTACACCCTGGACAGGGTGCCATTACATTCATTACACATAAAGTCAAATATTTCAAGACTTTTTTTGTCGTTGGTTTAATGTCAATGATTACGGCTCACGGGAAAAAAAAAATCCAGCGTCTCAAAATATCAGATTAAAGAATTTATAATACGGAATTGCCGAACCCGGACGCAGACACGGGGCTTGAACGTTGAATCGGATGTGGAGATTAGAGAGCTGATGAGGCATTCTGTCTACAGCACTGTGAGTGCACCAGCAGCGCTCCCTCTCCCTGCTTTGTCAAAGTTGCTGCCTCTTGACAAATTGCAGTGCAGAGAGAACGAAAACGCTCGTGTGCGCCATGTTTCCTGCAAACAAGCTGGCACAAAATGAAGGGTGCGGACATCCCTCCCTCCCTCCCACCCACCCACGTTTCTGATAGATGTCATGTGTCAGAATTCAATGTGCATGGAAACCTAGTGTAGCCTCCTGTCGTGCACGTGGGCGGAAAACAGTTTGCAATTAGTCCACGATCTGTTAAATCTGCTCTGTGGTTTTATAGTCGGCGTGTGGTGTGAATCCAATGGAAACCAGGCTGCAACTGAGAGAAAACCTGTGGCTTTTCCTTCAAAATGGACAACATTTTATTGACTTTCCCACGTAGAATTGAGCACATCATTGGAGCCGAGCGTCGTCTGCTTCTCGGCTGCTTTCGGCGTGCGCTGTCGAGTGATTTTCCTTTTTCTTCTTGATCTCACTTACCCGTCTCGAAACCGTTTTTGGCGTCTGAGCGGCCGCTTTAAATCGGTTTAGAGCTCACCTCTCAGAACGTAGGCGGTCTGTCTCTCTGGGTGGACGGATGGAGGTCAGATATGGGTTCAGTTCGCCGTGGTGTCCCTCAGGGTTCAATCTTGGGCCCCTTTTACTTTTTTAGCATTTAGATTTTTCCTCGTAGTCAGCGCTGAAGATCTCTCGATATACACTTAACGACCGTTTTCACGCAGACCACACACGGATTCGCGCTCATTCGAAACCCGGTGAGAACGTGGCAGTCGCTTTCCTTTCACGTGGAATTCCAGAGATAAAAAAGTTCAAAGTTTTCTCTCTGTCTAAACAGAAATAAGGCCGAGCTTTTAAACCATTACTCCCAAAAACATGATCGCCGCTCCCCCGATTCTGGTCTCTTAACTGTCTCACAGACTCGTTTAGGGTGATAGGGCCTTTTCTTATGTTAAAAACTGTGGAACTCACAGTCTATTAGTGTGTTTAAATCTCTTTAAACTTATCTCTTTAGGAGTGCTTTTACTTGATGACTTTTTTCCGTTACTGAACTATTATTATTCCTATTATTGTTTTTAACAATTGTAACTGTATTTTATTATTAACTGTTTATATATATATATATATATATATATATATATATATATATATATATATATATGCCTATATAATCTTATGTAAAGTGCCTTGAGGGGCCTTTTTAAAGGTGCTATATAAAACAGTTTATTATTATTATTATTATTATTATTATTATTAGTAGTAGTAGTAGTAGTATTTGATTTAAGCATGTGTTTTTATGGTTACCCATTAGCTAGCCAGTTAGCTAGCCAGATTTCGCTGTACATTTCTTAGCTAAATACTGTATGTTATTTTGCTAGGATAGATTAGGTGGCATCGTTAGTGTGCACCGACATCTAATATGTCTCTGATATGCAAACCTATGATGTTGAATATCACGGTATAGATATACACAGCGGTGCCTGAAAGCTCGTGAACCCAGAACAGCTTCAGAGCCGAAGCTGTTCTGTACCGAGGAACGGGCTAAAACTCCTCCGAGCCGACGTGCAGGACCGATCAACAGTTACCGCAAACGTCTAATTGCGGTTATTGCTGCACAAGAGGGTCACACCAGATACTGAAAGCAAAGGTTCACATACTTTTGCCACTTAGAGTTGCGTAACACTGGATCATTTTCCTCAATAAATAAATGACTGTGTGTGATATTTTTGCCTGGTTTGTTTAATCGGGTTCTCTTTATCTACTCTTAGGACCCGTGTGAAAACCTGATGATGTTTTAGGACATATTTATGCAGATTATTAATATCGAAAATTCTGAAGGGTTCACAAACTTTCACGCACCACTGTAACTGATTATCTGTGCATGCCTGACGATATCTGATGATGTAGGCATGTTTTAGAAAATGGGATTAATGGCATCTTTTGACAAAAACGTGAACATTTTGAATGTATTTTATTGCACTAAGGCAAGCATTGTGGGACGTGTTACACGGTGGCTAGATGGTTGAATGACTGGAGGTTACTCATAAGATGTTTTGTGTCTTTTCTTAGGTAAGTATCATGTCATCTCCCTGGCTTCTTAGCAACTCCCGTAAAAGAACAGTGAGTGCACCGATTCCTTCCTATGATGCCTTGCGCTCATGTCCAGGATATGAACAAGCAACCTTTTTTCTAACTCTTGTATCTATGCAGCTCCAGGACAGGACCCAGTTTAGTGACGACGATCTGTACACACTAAAGAGGTACTGGGACAACGGCATGACCAGTCTGGGCTCTGTGTGCAGAGAGAAGATTGCAGCAGCCGCCACTAAGCTCAGCGTGGACAGTGAAATTATTAAGGTCTGTAGGTCACCTCTTAATCATTTCTGCATGCTTAAAGTGCACCAAATATTACCCCACATGCGGTGTGTTTTTTTAGAGCTGTTTGTGAAATATGGAAATGCACTCGGGATGAAAGACCAGTCCATCACCGAGCACCGTGCACACACGTTCACGTGCTCATTCACACCGAGGGGTAATTTAGCATAGCCGATCCAGCTACTAGCATGCTTTTGGGAAGTCGAAGGGAACTGGAGAACCCAGAAGAAACCCACAGAGAACAGCGAGAACATGTGAAACTCTACACAGACAGTAACAGTAAGCTCAGTACCAGCATAAAAGCTCAGGTTAAAGAACATAATCCGTGGGGTGGAGCTCCGATATCGGTATTGACAATAAAAAAGAGGGCATTGGTACATCACAAATTGCTTAAATGTATACCTTATATTAAAATACAGTAAATGCAACACTTTATTTGTTCTTGCTAAACTTGTTATGGCAGACATGGATCGGTAATCGTAGGAGGAAGTATCGACTGATGGGCATTGATATTCCACCTCCCAAAGGTGGGCCAGCGACCTTTCCTAAAGTATCCAATGCAGAGCTCCAGTCACCTTTGACCCCTGAGGGAGACAAGCCCAAGTCTGTTGAGCCAGCACTGGACAGCGAGCAGAATGATGCACTGTCGCTTTGTTTATCCGAAGGTAGGAGACAGTTTCTGTTTAAACGTGTTCCAGTAATTATGTCTCTGTCGGTCGAGTCTTTTTACAGTTTTGTGTTTTTAGCGTTTAAAAATCATGTCTTTAAAGATGGAGTGAGTGACTCTTATCTGAGGGAGAACGAGGATGGAAATGATGGACTGAATAGTTCTACCGTTGCTGAAAATGTGGTAGGTTGGAGTATATTTCATATGAAATATGAATATGCATAATATTTAAAGTGTGTGCGTTTGCATATGTGCGGCGCTTATACTCAGACTGCAGTTACAACACTAGTTAAATGTTTGAACACCGCTGGTTTAATGTGTGTTTCCATTACGTCAATAAGACAAATATCATCAGTGAATTTGATTTCCAGGAAAACAAAACCCCATTTAAAGAAGCTTCATTTCTGTTAAGCTGCCACATGTATGTATGTATGTATGAGTTTCTGTTTTTGACCGTTACAAATTAGAAATGTCCAATTTAAAATGGAAAAAAAAAAGCTGAAATACGTTAGACAAAGTATGTAAGCGAATGCATACCTAAACAGTGTCTCTGTCTTACACAAATACTTTTCTGACAGCTTGCGAAGTAGCTTAGTCCGTGACTACAGCACGCTGTATCCCGAGTGGGCCACATTGGCAAAAGTAGCCTATGCAGGCCACGCATTCCCGTCTCTAGCGTGCCCGCAGACAGACGCTTCAGGGGCGTAACCTCGCCTGGGCGTTCAGGGCTGTAGCCCTGAAGATTTTTTTCTTTAGCCCTGAATGATTCTCCATTTGGAGCGGTTTGTTACTATATAACTGAACGTCAGGAAAAGAAGATGGCAGTGTTGTAATTTTGTTTCAGGACTCCTTATTTATACAGTCATGTGAAAAAATAAGTACACCCCATGGAAATTTTTGTGTGTTTTCTTTTTTTTTAACGTATTTGGACAAGCAAACATTTGATCCACTTTGAAACAGTGCCTATTATTATGGTGTCATCATGCCAAGATCTAAAGAGTTCCGTAAGGCCTTCGGGGGGGGTGCCTGTGAGTCTGGCAAGGGATTTAAACAGATCTCCAAATTATTTGGAATACATGAAAAAAAAATTATCTACAAACGACTGCCGATTTCTCCACGACCGACCGGCCGTCCCAGCAAATTCAGCTCAAGAGCAGACCGTCTGATGCTCGAATAAGTCTCCAAAATCCCAAAATTTCATCACAGGATCTGCTTGTAAGTATTGCAGCTGTTGGTGCCAAAGTGCATGCTTTTACAATCAGAAAGAGATTTTTGTAATCTCTTTGCAAGACTACAGATTGCCACTGAGCATATAGGCAAAGACCAGGTCTTTTGGAATAATGTGCTCAGGACAGACGAATCAACAGATAGAGTTGTTTGGTCACAATACCAGCAGACATGTTTGGCGCAGATCAAAGACAGCTTTTCAGGAGAAGCACCTCATACCAACTGTGAAGCACGGTGGTGGAAATGTTACGGTTTGGGGTTGCTTCACTGCCTCAGGGACTGGACAGCTTGCATTCATTGACTCAACTATGAATTCTGTATCATGTCAAATAGTGCTTGAAGATAACGTGAGGTCGTCTGTACAAAAGTTGAAGTTGAAGCAAAAGTGGACCGTTCAACACGATAATGATCCCAAGCACACGAGCAAATCCACCAAGGAACGGCTCAAAAACAAGAAATGAAGGGTTATGGAATGGCCTAGTCAAAGCCCAGATTTGAATCTCAGTGCAATGTTGGGGGGGGGGGGGGGGGGGGGGGGGGGTTGAAACGTACAGTACATGTAAGAAACTCCCAAACATCTTGCAACTGAAAGAATATTGCATGGAAAAGTGGTCAAAAATTCCAGCAAGCCCCGTGGACAATTATGCAAATAACATACAAGAAGTTATTTCTGCTAAAGGAGGCAATACTAGCTTCTGAGCCGAGGGTGTACTTACTTTTTCCACAGAAGAATACCACATCTATTGATATTCCTGTTGAATAAATGATTGAAAAAGCTCATTTCTCTTGTGGTCTTGTTCAAGTATATCAACTTCATTAATAGGTACTGTTTCAAAGATGACCAGATGTTTGCTTGTCCAAAAACCCATCGATTTCCATGGGGTGTACTTATTTATTTATTTATTTATTTATTTTTTAGCATGATTGTACATATATACATACACACACATGCATACACCATATATATAATACTGTATATATAATGGCTGGTATTATTTTGCTGCAGTTACTCTATTTGTAACTTTATTTTACAGTATTGATGTCTTCATTGTTATACTTAAAAAAAAAAAAAAAAAAAAAACTAATAAATGAATCGAAAGCCTTCTTTAAGTATGCTTGTACATGTATTTAGCTGCATGAGTTCACATTGTACTATGATTACATTTCCAAACAGAAGATTGAAATAGTTGATGAAGGTGATGATGACGAAGATGACAGTGATGTGATGGCCACTGATATGGAACACATGCATAATCTTTTAGAGTACAAAGTAAGTAGTTCCTTACGATATAGTAACGATCATACATCGTTTTTTTTTTTTTTTCTTTTCCTTTTCTACTCACAACTAGTACTTGTTAATAAATGCAACGGTGAGCAGATTACATTGTGCAGAAACACAACTACTACCAACCCACCAAATTTCAAAAGTCAGTTTCTTATCTAGTCTTGCCACTGATCGCAGATATGCCCAAGTGTACCCTGGGAAATCGCCGCTAGACGATCTCTACAGAGAACGCTGAACTAAATGAGCACACGAAGAAAAAGGAAAACCAAATGAACATAAACCATAGTCACACTAGAACACCGAGATATCTTAATGTCCGATCGACACACACGATTTCCGTTCGGCACACGTGACACATAGTCGGTCGCGCCTAAAACTATGTGCTCCCACTCAACTATAATCCTCTCCCTCGGTGAAAAAAAAAAATCATGTTTCCACAAGGCTGGCAAGTTTTAGGAGTTTGCTCTTCTCTGCTTTCTGCTCTCAGACACCAACAGCTTCACTAAGCCTTGCATAGACATATTAATGGGACAAATAATTTGGAAGGGTAAATTTCGCTTTTAGTATAATTTATTGACATTTAGCTTGTAATATTTTGCAGCAATTTAGAAAATCATAATTCATCTATATCAAATATTTGAAAGAAAACAGTAGCTGTATTTTGAGCTTGGGGTGTGTGTGTGTATATATATATATATATATATATATATATATATATATATATATATATATATATATATATATATATATATATATATATATATATATATATATATTAATGACAAACTCTCCCAAGAATAAAACTGGAGAGAAAAGGCCGTCTGTAATATCCTGCATTTAATTTCGTACAAATTTGGTGGGGTAATTTTGATTTCTAGTTATAACTACATCTGCTTATAGCACTGTTTTTCACTCTTTAAAACAAAACGATTAAGATTATGTCTGCGTGTAAGTCGGTTTAATTGTTGGAAATGTATCCTGCCATATATGTCTTTTAGCACGAGGAAGTCCAGTACCTTGAGAGTGAGCTCGAGAGACAAAAACAGAAGTACCTTGAGCTGAGGACCTTCACTAAAAGCCTACTCTCAGCGTTGAAGAGCAGCGACACTGAAAAACAGCATGTACGTATAGCAACACAATATTGCTGGAAAAATCTATACTTTAAAAAAAAAAAAAAAAAAGATAAAAATTCAGCTTTTTGCTTATGTCTGTGGTAGGAGCTTTTAGCCAGCCTACCTCACCAAGTGGAAGAAGACTTTGTGTTGAGTCCAGAAAGGAATGCTGAGTCTAGCATGGAGATGAACTCCAGTCAGAAGGATTCCTCTGTATCAGAGGGGGAGGGGGACGCCGAGCCCATGGGACAGTAGTCCATCCTCTCCTGTATACACACACACACACACACACACACACACTCACTACCTGTACACCGTGCCTGTGTAACAAGAACTAACAGACCCACTGCAGCCTTTTTTTTTGCTGCGTATCAGATTGGATAAATCCAGTCCTTCATCAATAAACTTCTTCTCTAAATTGAGTTTCCTCCCTGTCTTTCCTTTTGCAGGAGAATTATAGAGCGCGGTATCTCATGCCCATGTTTTTTTTTCTTTGCGTGATGTTTTATTTAAACTGCTGTCCATTTGATGTGTCGATAATCAGACATTCAGTGTTTAAGTTATAAAATGTAGCAGTGATCTTTTACATAATATATATTGATGGTGTACCTGAGCGTCATCTTTATTTGACTCGCTTGGATGTACTCAATTGCGTCAAATCTTTATAGATGAACAATATTTTGATTATGCAGGCTGCGACATGGTTTCTGTTACGGTATTTTAGAATCGATACTCAACAGTGCTTCCTGAGCCCTTGATCCATGTTTTTTCAGTAAGTATCCATTATTAGTACGTTTACATTTTCAGCATTTGGAAGCTGGTTGTATCCAGAATGACGTAAAGAAGTGCTTTGTAATGTCCATCAAGAAATACAAATACCAGTTGTACCTTAAAATAAAGCTAAAAAACCCTGTTAAAGACGAGTTCGTGTCAAGTGTGAAAACAGTACCCAGTTGGAACGCTCGTCTTTCCTGGTGTCTTGAGGAACGTCGAGACATGCTTGTGGCTGAAAGGGGAACATGGTACAGTGCAGGGTTTTAGACGGATGGTTTTGTAGGCCAGCATCAGAATTTCTAAATCTGATGTTGGAGAACTTGTGGGAGATTAAACAAGGTGGGCAGCTGTATTCTGGATCAGATGCAGGGGTTTAATGACATGCAGGGGAAGACCTGCCCGGAATGAGTTACAATAGTCCACTCTTGAGATGACGACGGACTGAACAAGCAATTGCGTAGGCTCTATGGAGATTCTCCTGGTGTTGTAAAGGAGATACATGACCAGGTTCGGTTAGCAGAGAGAATGCTAGCTAGTTGTCATGAACTGCACTAAAGATGGTGTGATTAAGAGAGATGGTAAGATTTGATGAGGGGTGCCTGTGAAAATGGAGGAATAAAAAGGTTGTTATTCCTAAATGGTTGATGAAATATTTTTTATTAAAGCTGTTTTAAAGTCTACACTTCGAACACATCTTAACTGCAAATCCACGGTGGTGTATAGAAGCAAAATGAGGAAAAATTGAGTCGCTGTCCAAATACTTATGGACCCAACTGTAAATATGAATAATAACTATCCAGCCAGCAGTGTCCTGTGGTCAACAACTGACCGTGTTAATGGGTTTAGAGGAAGGTTAACGTACAAGGTTATGGAAACAGATGAGCTGTATTATATAACTGGCTTTATCCTGAACTCAGGTTACCGTCTGTGTGGCGTTTCACATGTTCTCCGTATGTCTGCGTGGTCAAGAACTCTCACAATTTTCATTTGAAGAGTTTGTGCTGAATTCACAGTTCTTTTTTCCCCCCTCTAATTCCCTGGGGTATGCTGATGTGAACACACAGCAACGTCTTCCAGTTGACTTGAAACAAATTCAAGTGTACTTCCTGTCGACCACTCCTCCTCGAAATGACGTCCAATCAACACCAAACTTGGCGTACATCATATTCAGACCAACTTGGACAAAAGTTATCAAAAGAATGTTAATATTCCAAACGGTTTGCCCATAATGTGCCAACAAATCTGACCTCAAAGCCACCAAACAGGAAGTGTCGCTGTATCTGAGCGATGACCTCGCACACTGACACAACTTGGTAGGCATCTGCAGGACCATGCTATGGGTTTTCTGGTTTCCTCCCCCAATCCGAAGACATGTTGTAGGCTAATTGGCATTTCCAAAATTGTAGTGTGTGTGTGTGTGTGTTATTGTGCCCTGCGATGGGTTGGCACCCCGTCTAGGGTGTCCCCCAACTTGTTCCCATACCCTGGGATAGCCTCCCCATAGGTACAGGAAATAGATGGATGGATTATTTATTTTTTATTATTATTTGCCTCATACATTAAGCTTCACAGCTCCAGGGTTGGGGGTTGTATTCTCACCTCTACCCTGTGTGCTCAGAGCTTGCATGCTATCCCCTGCTTTGGGGGTTTCCTCCTCCAGTCCAAAGACATGTTGTAGGCTAATTGGCATTTCCAAAATTGTCTGGAGAGAGAGAGAGAGAGAGAGAGAGAGAGAGAGTCCGTCCTGCAATGGGTTGGCACTCTGTCCAGGGTGTCCCCCACCTTGTTTCCCTCCCTTGGGATAGGCCCCCCACAGGTACATAGGATGGATGGATGATTTATGTTATTATTATTATATGACGGTTATAATACCAACATCTATTTATTTGATAAACCGATTAATTATTTGAAAAATAAACTGATTTCACCCCCCTCCGTGTGCAGGGGGAAGCCCTAAACTCAGTTGCGTCAAACTCGACGTCAAACCGCCGCTGTGTTGCTATGAGGCGCGCGGAGGCGGCCATGTTGGCCATGTTCGTGTCAATGGGAAAGTAAAGAAGCGACCGGGTTCGTTTACGGTCCGATACTCGAGCCGAGCCTCCCAAAGCGAGTCTCTGGCCGAGCTCCGTCGCAGAGTCAGATTTACTGACATTATCATCCGAATTCATACCAACATCTGAGCTGCGTGTCATCGTGAACCCGGGTTAGCCGAGCTTCCTCAGCCGAAGGCATGGCTCGCTATACGCGGCTCTAGTTCTATCTTATAATGCCTTTTGCCCGGCCACTGCATTCCTGGCACAAAATGGAGGTGCACAGCTTTAGCGGCGAGGTACGTTCAGTCTTATCTTCGCTTACGGGGAAATGTATAAAACATGTCAAAACAAACACGGCTGTGTTTTAGCCTGCTTTGTGTACGTTTTCTGGAACGCTTTGCTAGCTAGCTAGCTAGCTGCTTCGCGGAGAGAGTGGGGGTAGCAAACATGCTAGCTAGCTATTTATCCGGTGCTATCCGGGCGCGCGTGCAGCATCTTTACATGCTCCGCTCGGCGTGTCACAAACTTTACTTGGGATTTTAAAGTCCTTTAGCTAGCTAGCTAGCTAGTCACCGACTGTCGTGTATTCTCCGTGGATGTGCAGAATTATCCGGCTTTAACGCCACGAAAACACGCGAGACATCCCTTGTTAGCGTTTCAGCTGCATTCCAGTCAATGACTGAATTTCAGAGATTATAGGAGCGGTAATCTCCACAGCAGCTAGCTTAAACCCCAAGATTATGTCATCCCTCAATTCTGAGTACGTGTCGGGCATTTTAGGGTGAAAACAAAACCGGTTGATGAGACGAGATTTGAGCCCTCTGACGTGTTATTTGTCATAGTTTTTAAAGGCTCGGGAATTCTGCCCTGCTTACTCCGACATACTCTAAAGTGTAAATTAGCTAACGTTGCTAGCGTAAAGTGGCGTAGCTTGGCTGTGACGTTAGCTTTAATGGTCCACTCAGACATTTACACAGCATGGAGAACCTGACATGAACAAGGCTACATGGGAAATGATGCTGGGAGTGTGGAACAGGGCATTGAGGTCTTCTGCTCCATCTGTAGAGGACCATGTCTTCATGGAGCTTGCTTTGTGTACAGGGGCATTATAATGCTGGGGCAGGTCTGGGCCTTTTAGTTTCACTGAAGGGACATGACAGCAGAGAAAGATATTCTGTACAGTCGTGTGCTCCTAACTTTGTGGAAACACTTTAGGGAAGACCGACGTACGTCTGGCTGCATAGTGTAGATGTATTATGTGTAGATATTATCGTCTCTTTCGGTTCTACCATGGCCTGAGTTCAGGGCCGAGTGATCACAGCAGAACCAGGTGCGTCAGCTCACCGCCAACTTTTTAGGGATTGATTGGGATTTGTAAGAGTTTAACAACCAAAATCCGTCCGTCCGTCCATCCAGCAATACCTACATCCATCCATCCATCAATACCTACATCCATCCATCCATATATCCGTCCATCCATCAATACCTACATCCATCCATCATCCATACGTACGTCCGTCCGTCCATCCATACATGCGTCCATACATGCGTCCATCCATCAATACCTACATCCATCCATCATCCATACGTACGTCCGTCCGTCCATCCATACATGCGTCCATACATGCATCCATCCATCCATACGTCCATACATGCATCCATCCATCCATACGTCCATACAAACATGCATCCATCCATACTTGCATCCATACATGCATCCATCCATCCATCCATCCGTCCATATATGCATCCATCCATCCATACGTCCATACAAACATGCATCCATCCATACATCCATACAAACATGCATCTGTCCATCCATCCGTCCATACATGCATCCATCCATCCATACTTGCATCCATCCGTCCATACATGCATCCATCCATCCATCTGTCCATACATGCATCCATCCATCCATCTGTCCATACATGCATCCATCCATCCATCCATACATGCATCCATCCATCCATACGTCCATACAAACATGCATCTGTCCATCCATCCGTCCATACATGCATCCATCCATCCATACTTGCATCCATCCGTCCATACATCCATCCATCCATCCGTCCATACATGCATCCATCCATCCATCCGTCCATACATGCATCCATCCATCCATACGTCCATACAGACATGCATCTGTCCATCCATACGTCCATACATGCATCCATCCATCCATCCATACTTGCATCCATCCGTCCATACATACATACATCTGTCCGTCCATACATACATGCATCTGTCCGTCCATACATGCATGCATCCATCCATCCACACATACACACATCCATCCAATCCATCCATACATCGTTTGTCGAGTTATTGTCAGCGGATGGATAAACAGGCAGAGTAAACCTGTATCAGTGCTGAATCTGTGTAATGAGAGACTCGAGGCATGTCTCGAGAGCTGAGAATGAATTCACTGTAAAGGAAAGCAAAACGGCAACTTTTGCTTTCATGTTCTTCACAAATGCGTCTAAGAGACGATAGACGAGCCACTAATTTTCCAAAATGCTTGCAGAGGAGAGATGCCCGTAAGAAGAAATTAGAGAGGTTTTTTTTCTTCTTCTTCTTTTTTCTTCTTCCCCCTGCATTTTGAGCACGCAGCGTTTCCATTCAGCGGTCGTGATAAATGGAGTGAGTCATCATCTGGGATCAGGCCAAACACATTAGGCTGTCTTGCAGTGCTGGATCGGTAATACGTTGACACAAGGATATAAGAAAAACGTGCCTTATGTTGTCGTTCCAAACGGCGGTCTATAACATTAACTCTAAGATAGGGATGGGCGATATGGACTTAAAACTATATCATGATATTTTCTGGTATTTATTGCGATAAGGATATCACTGGCTACGTTTACATGGACGACAGTAATCTAATTATTGAGCTTATTCTGAATAAGACAATATTCTGATTAAGGTGTTTACATGAATCAAAACCGAAGTAATAATCAGAATAATCCTTTCATGTTCCCATTTTACGTGTTATAGAACATAGATCGATTAACAGCGCACGTCATTACGTCGCCACGCCGTCCGACGTTCCCTCCGGAATTTCACGTATCGACATACAGTTGGTCTCCGTTATGGGATCGTATACAGTTTTGGGCGTTTTGATTTTTAATTTTACGAACGCTTCAAGTGCGGTTAATTATTTGTCGTGCTGTACGTGCTAATAGACGACTGCTTGAAGCCGTGGGCTGCGTCCCAAACTGTGTACTTGCCTACACTTAGTAGGTACTTTGTAGCAGGTAAGTACGCGGTTTGGGACGCAGCCGTGCTCTCTTGTTTGCCGTCAAACGGTTGAGCGCTGCCGTGTGTGTACGTGTCCTGTCGCAAAATGCGGTGAAAACTCTCACACGACGTTAATAGTGTGATCAAGGTGTGTACGTGTCTGTAACGCACGTCGATAACGCGACTAAAATAGCAATACGCAACACGTCTTGATTCCTTTTGTGTTTACGTCGAGTATTAATCGAGTATTAATTAGTGACGACGAGAGACTGACGCTGTACACCACAAACGTGGGAATGGTTTAGACGGGGGCAAAATGGGATGGGTGACGTTTACAAGCGTACGTGTGACGTGATGAGAAGAGAAACTGAATGAGATTGATGAGGTCAACGCCATTAGGAGTTAGCATGTTTTAAAATAATCTCCTGTTGTCATTAACCGTAGGTGCACAACAGCGTCGCCGGACTGCTCCTGTCTGTAACTTTAACTCTCCCTCCCTCCCTCCCTCCCTCCCTCCCTCCCTCTCTCTCTCTCTCTCTCTCTCTCTCTCTCTCTCTCTCTCTCTCTCTCTCTCTCTCTCTCTCTCTCTCTCTCTCTCTCTCACACACACTCAGGTCGGGGTTAGTAGCCATGTTTCCATCCATGTATTTTATGTGAATTTTGGGAGATCGCATAAACAAACCACTGGATGGAAACACCAGATGTGAATAAAATCTCCAAAATGTCTCCAAAAACAACAACAACCTTGTACGCTCAATCGAGGCTGATAATATTTTTAATTCGATACCAAGACATGAGCGTAAACTACGATGGAAACACATTTACGGAATAAATCTCTTTGACGCGCGTCAAAAAAGACGTGACTCTTCCTCAACAGATCACGTGATCGGGATCGTCGGCTGATGTGATTGGCCAGCTTATACAGCGCAATGGCAGTGTGTGTTTCTGTGGGGACCGGGGCGCGGCGGGTCGGGTCACGTAACCGGACCGAACGGCAGACCGGTCTCGTCGCACGGCATCTCAAACGTTTCTGAATCATTCTGAAATGCCCGAGCCAAAGTCTGGCATGGAAATAATTTGGTAGAACACCCTCCCAGAACTGTCTCGCACCATTCCGTTCCCAAATCTCCGCCGCCGATTGCGAGGTTTGTGACGGCGTTTCTTCTTCCCGCGTGCTCTGAAGCACCGCGACGACTAACCCCGATTTTAACAGCTTAACAACCCGAAAGTCTTGAGCACGTCGGATGGAATCGGTGCAAACGTTTCAGACGTTTTCACGCTAGGGATTAAAGTTATGAATGGGATTTGCCTGATGATTTATCCTGTCGATATCCTGATTATCCTGATGATGCTCCTTCTGATGACCTCCACAAGTCTGGTTCCTCCGTAGGAGCAATTTATAAAACCGGGTTCTTTAGTTTGAACGTCTTTAGCATGAGCGTATGCTAACGCTTCACCTCTGCTTTAGGGATGTGGGTTTTGTTCACGTTGAAAACAAGCGCTCTGAGGCTGAATTGCCAGTTTTCACAGTAGGAAAGGTCAAGGGGAAATCGTGTATTAATGCGTGGCGTGACGGTGCGGTTTGGGGAAAAAGTGTGTGAAAGTTTTGTGCTAGATGAAGCCATGTGTTTTTCTTTTTCTAGATCAACGGGCATCAGGTCGGAGATGAGCCGATGGAAGAGGGAGAATCGTGCACACACTGTGTGAGTAATGCTCTGTGTGTGTGTGTGTGTGTGTTTGGGGGAAGTGGCATGCGGACAAACGTTTTTGTCTTGTTGGATAACTATTAAATTGCTTTTATTTATTTATTTATTTGTTTGTTTGTTTATTTATTTATTAGAAAAACCCATCTTTTATTTAAAAAAGCAAAAAACAAAACAGCAAATTAAGAGTTGTTGATGACCGAGCTTTAGGTTGGGGCTAGATTTAGATTAGGCATTGTGTGATTTATTATTATTATTATTATTATTATTATTGTAGACATTGTGTGGTAATTATTATTATTATTATTATTATCATTGTAGACATTGTGTGGTAAATATTATTATTATTATTATTATTATTATTATTGTAGACATTGTGTGGTAAATATTATTATTATTATTATTATTATTATTATTATTATTGTAGACATTGTGTGGTAAATATTATTATTATTATTATTATTATTATTATTATTATTATTGTAGACATTGTGTGGTAAATATTATTATTATTATTATTATTATTATTATTATTGTAGACATTGTGTGGTAAATATTATTATTATTATTATTATTATTATTGTAGACATTGTGTGGTAAATATTATTATTATTATTATTATTATTATTATTATTGTAGACATTGTGTGGTAAATTATTTTATTATTTTTATTATTATTGTAGTCATTGTGTGGTAAATGTTGTTGTTGTTGTTATTGTTATTATTATTATTATTATTTTAGACATTGTGTGGTTGTTGTTGTTATTATTATTATTATTATTATTATAGACATTGTGTGGTAAATATTATTATTATTATTATTATTATTATTATTATTTTAGACATTGTGTGGTAAATAATATTATTATTATTATTATTATTATTATTATTATTATTTTAGACATTGTGTGGTTGTTATTATTATTATTATTATTGTTATTATTAGTAGTATTATTTTAGACATTGTGTGGTAAATATTATTATTATTATAATAATTATTATTATTATTATTATTTTAGACATTGTGTGGTTATTATTATTATTATTATTATTATTATTATTATTATTATTATTATAATAAACCTGGGAACCTGGGTGAGGTAATGGTTTAACAAACAGAGGTCTAACCCTACAGGATGAAGGGTCGTACAAGGAGATCCCCATCACTCATCACGTAAAGGAGGGCTGTGAAAAGGCTGACCCTTCTCAGTTTGAGCTGCTCAAAGTACTGGGCCAGGGATCGTTCGGAAAGGTGAGTACGCTTTATTCTGCAGTGCGTTTGCAACATCTTTCCATAAATAGTTTGTAGATTATTTTTGTGTTGCACCAGTTTCACAACGTGACTTAATGGAGGACGCTGAGACACACACACACACACATATATATATATATATATAATATATATATATATATATATATATATATATATATATATATATACACGAATTGTCAAGCGAGCTGTTTGACCGAGCAAAGCATTGCTTCAGATTATTCCTGCTGAACTGATGAGTTGAATTGAACAGTGGCGTCGAACCTCTGAGATCTGACATCACAGACGTTATTATTGAAGAAACGTTTACGCTACGTGGTCGTCGCGGTCGTTGCTAACTGACTCAGTCAGCCCCCATTTATTCTTGCTCTAAGGTGTTCTTGGTGAGGAAGATAATGGGCCCAGATGCTGGTCAGCTGTATGCAATGAAAGTGCTCAAAAAGGCATCGTTAAAAGGTGAGTCGGCTGGTTACGGACGGATGGATGTTGGCCAAATGCCTTTTCGAACAGCTCCGGTGACAATAAATCTTGCTCTCGTTGGCAGTGAGGGACAGGGTTCGCACAAAGATGGAACGAGATATTCTGGTTGAAGTGAACCATCCCTTCATTGTGAAGTTGCACTATGGTAAGATAAGCATGCTTTTTTTTGGGGGGTCGCTTTGTTTGCTAAATGTGGCGTGTTCGCCTGCCAGGTCACATCCTGCACCTGGCTTCACTTGTTTAACTTGGTGCTCTGTTTGGGTTCCGCATACAGCAGAAGTGCCTGATGGAATACGAGCGGCTTTGTGCAAGTCTGATAAGGTTTCTATTTATTCATTTATTTATTTATTTATTTATGTGTGTTTTGTTTTGTTTTTTTTTTCTTCGCTCACAGCCTTTCAGACCGAAGGGAAGCTGTATTTAATTTTGGATTTTCTCAGGGGTGGAGATGTATTTACTCGCTTATCCAAAGAGGTAAGTGTCCTGTTTTCATCTGCGCTAACCTTCGAATACCTAGCCCGGTTTCTTCACCGGAAAACACCAGTTATTAACAAACTGCTTCGATGCGTATTTGCTTCCTGTGGTGGTTTATGGGTAAGCGTGCCTCACTTGCTTTCCTTCAGTCACGTGCGTTCGGAAACGAGACTTTGTGACCTTTTGTGGCAACGGCGACGTTTAGCCTTTTGTCTGTATAACCATTGTTGCTCGATTTTATTTATTTATTTATTTATTTATTTATTTATTTATTTATTTATTTATTTATTTGTCTCCTCTGACCGTAGGACCCAGCTCCAGTCCAAACTCCGGGCAGGGTATAGCAAACCCCATGTGTTTGTTCAGATGCAATAAAAGGCTTTATACGACGCTTTATACGTACATCTTCTACATAATGGCATCTGGTCGTATATTTCGATCCTTAGTAAGCCCAGAATGCCGCCGCCGTCTTCTGCAAATCTCCGAGCGTGATCCTTGGAGAAATATTCGCATCTTTAAACGTCCTCACTACACGTGGGACAGATACACTCTAGTTAGGACAGACATTCATTTCACGACATTTGTAGCCCATAGTTACCGAGGACACCAGTTAAACCAAGTCGCCGCTAGGTAGTGAAGCCGGTCTGTTTTCGGCATATCCGTCTTGTCTGGATGCACGATAGATTACTGAATTATCATCATAACCAAACTGACCGTAGAAACCAGCCAACCAGGATCAAGATCACAGCAAGGTCAAACGTCTAAAATAGTTTTATTTATTTATTTATTTATTTTTTAAAAATAGCATCCTTCCTGTTCGTCATACCGAGATGTTTACTCGCACGTTCAGGGCTCAAAGCGCATCTCCTGGCTATCTCCGATCTCCGCCAGCCGTCCGTGCGTTTCTCGTTAGCGTTGTCTGTCAGGAATGAGTGTTGGAATACTTGTTTACCAATCAAATCCACGACTGTCGGAAATGTAGTTCCGCATTTAAGTGGGCTTCAGATTTAAGTCGGTTAGCCTTTTTTATGATGTTTTCCGGTTGTCCATCCGCTTCCGTCCGAGGTTCTTCTTAGCATGGTATCCCAAGGACGAGCGGTTGAACGTGTTCATGATTTCATACCGGATCATCACCCTAAACGGGGTCAAGGTCACAGCAGGGTCAAATGTCTCATAGTTTTTCTTCAGTAACTTCCTTCCTGTTTGAAGTATCTTTTAAAGGTCTAACAAATTAGCAACCAGAAGGGCTAATAAACACAAATTCTGAAAATAACATTTAAATCAGCGGTGCGCTAATCTGAATTTGATTCCGTCGGTTTGTTGGTAGTAAAGGCAGTTTTTCATATTTGCAGCTGAAGTAAATAACCATAATGTGTTCACTGTTTTTCCTTAACCATTTAATGCTCTTGTCTGTCTCTATTAATCTCTCTGTATGAAGCTTGGTTGTTGTTGTCTGTTGTGTTTTCTGTAACCTCTCGTTTGTTTGTTTTTGTTTGACTGTAAATGCTACTGTTGACTTATTTTGCTTATTTGTATTTCATTATGTTTTGTGCAAAGATCAGAGAGTAAATCTGTCCAGTTCTTACTAGGTTATGTTTACAGAGGAGGATGTGAAATTCTACCTTGCAGAGCTGGCCCTTGCATTGGATCACCTTCACAACCTAGGCATTGTGTACAGAGACCTGAAGCCTGAAAAGTAACGTATTTCCTTCTTTTCCGTATCTCCCGTTTGTATCTGTGTCTTAAGGGCCTCAGCGTAGTTCATGCGTTCAGGTGACTCCCACGAACAATACACGGTCATTTCAGAAATTGGCATACGCGTGTGGCCAGGCCAGTTCGTTCCGAATATCACGAAGTTGCTATCTTCAACCCTCTGTTGATGGTGTGGTCGTGTACCACCTGCATCTTATTTCTCTCTTCTTTTTCCGTTTGAAAATACGGACCAAAATAAGCAGTTTTCTCAGCACGGTGAAATAATTTTTTTCTTCTCATACCCCAGCATGTTAGGAAGTTGGGGTCAGAGCCATGATACAGCGCCCTCTGGAGCAGAGAGGGTTAAGGGCCTTGCTCAAGGGCCCAACAGTGGCAGTGCTGGGGCTCGAACCCCCGACCTTCCGATCAGTCACCCAGAGCCTTAACCGTCAAGCCACCACTGCCACGTCTGTCATTTCTTTATGTACACCCAACAGCTCCTGTGTTGCCATAGTTTATTCTCTGGGCACTTTTTAGCAGGCAGTCGTCTTCTTGTAGTCATGTAAATGACCGTTAATTGTAAATTTGAATAGCACCACCTAGAGTACCGGAGCACTTGTACAGTACATGGCAGCCAATACGACAGTGCAGCTTATGCAAGCTTGTGAGCTCCTGAAGGCGATTCATTTATTTATTTATTTATTTATTTATCTCTTGTCTGTGTGCAACTCTCACTGATGTCATCTCCGCATGAAGTATGCTGAGGCATTGCTCTCTATCTAACCGTCACGTCTTTATCTCGTCCTGTACGCGAGGCACTCCGATTTCCGCCACAAACGGGTCAGATACGCAGATTAGCGAGTTCATTTCTCCATCCGGATTTCGTCGGGTTTTTGTCTAGATCTCGTACTAAATAGTTTATAGATCTTTAAACGAAATACAGCATGAAATGAAGGCAACCCGAGTAAACGCACAATACACACGGTTAATCTCTTTTTAAAAATGTTTTTTATTGAAGCAAAAAAAAAAAAAAGTTATCCAAACAGCTATCACCCATGTGAAAAACTAATCGCCCCCTTAAACTTAAAATCTAGTCGTGCCACCTTTAGCAGCAGTAACTGCAACCGGACGCTTCTGATAACTGGAGATCAGTCTTTCACAGCACTTGGCCCACTCTTCTTTGCGGAACTGCCAGCCATATTGGAGGACTATTGAGCATGAACTGCATGTTTACGGTTCTGCCACAGCATCTCGATTGGCTCAAGTCAGAATTTTGACTAGGCCACTCCAAAACGTTATTTTGTCATTCAGGGGTAGACTTACTCCTACGCTTTGGATCGTTGTCTTGCCGCATAATCCAGTCGCGCTCGAGTTTCGCCTTACGGACTGAAGACCGGACATTCTCTTTTAGGATTTTCTGGTTTAGAGCAGAATTAATGTTTCCATCAGTTATTGTAAGTTGCCCAGGTCCTGAAGCAGCAAAGCATCCCCACACCGTCACACTACCACCACCATGCTTCCCCGTAGGTATGATGATCTTTTTCAGTTCGCTGCCTTCCAAACAGATCCACTTTTGACTCGTCAATCCACAGAACATTCTCCCAAAAGGTTCAAGGATCATCAAGGTGTGTTTTGGCAAAATTCAGACGAGCCTAGACGCCCTTTCACACCGAGAACGATGACTATATTAGTGTCCACGCCAACACCCAATATCATTGTTTATTCGAAGCGCACGCTGCTGTTATGTTCTCTGCTGCTTTAAACGCTCGTGCTCTTTAAAGCAGGATGGATTTTCCATTTGGAGATAACGGCTCTCGCTGCGGGTTCTTTGGAGTCCCAGAGCCTTTGAAATAGCTTTGTAACCCTTCCATTCAGACAGATGTCTTTCACTCACCGTCGTCTTCATCATTTCTGGAAGTTCTTTCAGCTTGGGCCGAATGTGATACTGAGTAAGACCTTTTAACCAACTTCATGCTGTTGGAAAAAGTTCTATTTAAGTGTTGATGTGATCGAACAGGGCTGGCAGTATTCAAGCCTGGTTGCGTCTAGTCCAGCTGAACCCCATCATGAATTTCATAGACTTTGGGAATTAGTAACTAGGGGGGCAAATACATTTTCACACTTTGAACTTTGTCGCGTCCGTAAACATTCATTTAAAAAGTGTATTTTGTGTTTAATCAGGTCGCATTTGTTTGATCTTAGATTTGGTTATGACAAATTTGAATATCTTCGAACCCTAGCCCTACCCATGACCGTGAAGACGCACTATTATGTGTCTTCTATATGACGTACTAAAAGGTCGATTTCGCTCTCCACGTGAAGACCAGACAGGATTCTTACATGTCATACGTCTGGCTTTTTTACGTTTAAGAGTACTTCTTAATCTTCCTCACTAACCTCCGCTCTTTCTCGCTCCGTCTCGTATGATAGTCGTCGACATAACAGATGGGTTACAGTCAGGCCGGTCGCTGTCACCAAACCAGGGTTGCCACCTTCAACTAGAACTTTCTATGATCTGGCAAACGATCCCATTTATGTGCAAAAATAAGTACACCCCATGGAAATTATTTGCGACTTATTCGGAGTAAACATTCGATCATCTTTGTAACAGAGCGTATTAATAAAGCCGACGCGCCCTATGCACTGTGCCTATCGAGACTCCCGGGGTATCCGTACACCCCTAATACTAATAACTTTTAACCTTCATTCCAAAATCTTTGAGAATGGATGGAATATAATATAGTAGTCAAGCTGATGTTGGTTCACTTATCAACACGAAATATTATTGCTCATTGGCGTAATGTTAGCTAGCTCGATAGCTATAGAACAACATGGGAAATTTGATCTCGCCCCCCTCTCACGTTCACACTTGTACGTCAGCAGCCTCCTGCGTTTCGCTACACAGGGGTATTTATTTTTTTCAATTTTTTTTTTATTTAAAGAACCGTGCGAAATTTTTGTTTGTTTGTTTGTTTGTTTGTTTACTTAACCGGTGCAACAACGACCTAGACGTGCAGTTTCCCACCTCGTGTACCTGCCCGTTATACGAAAATACGTGACGAATCGCGTCCCACTTTGACTTAGTAAGGGACGCAGCGTTATATATTCTTCGATACAGGGCAATCCCGTATTATAAGGGATGGGGTGGCAGCCCTGACTGTTTTGGATTTCAACTTGTTTGTTTGTGTTTTTTTTTATTGTATCCATGTACTTGTGTACCTGTATTGGAGAATCTGATTTTAATTTTCAGCATTTTGCTTGATGAAGCTGGACATATCAAGCTAACAGGTACGTCCTCCTTTTATACTATTTCACTGCGAACATGTCCATCCGCATGCGTGCACGCGTATAAAATACATGGTCGGATATGCCGTCTGTGTCTGTATGACTAACGCGTTGTCGCTCCTGTCGCAGACTTCGGGCTCAGTAAAGAATCAGTAGACCATGATAGGAAAGCGTACTCTTTTTGTGGCACTGTGGAATATATGGCCCCTGAGGTGGTCAACAGGAGAGGACACACGCAGAGTGCTGACTGGTGGTCTCTTGGGGTTCTAATGGTAGGAATTACACACACACACACACACACACACACACACACACACACACACACACGCATGCCATTCGTCCATTAAACGACTGACGCATATGGTTTATTCCTAATTTGTTGCATTTGATCTTTTGGATTGTCAGTAGATTAGCTGTTGTGCAACAGTTGATGATGTGCACCAGTCTCCTTTCGCTTCCTTTAATAAAATGTCGATTTTTAAACACTAACTGCATGTTTTTTTTTTGTTTTGTTTTTTTAAATGGTGGAGCATTTCAGATTCGAACCTTTTAGCATCATTTACTGACACACTTAAAACACAATCCCTGGATTCAGCAGGTTTCCAAGTTTAGATCACCTCAGTGATTTATACATTATATACTGGTGTGTATTGTGTGTGTTTTTTTGTTGTTGTTGTTGTTGTTTTACCAAACCAATCACATTCACAGTTTTGAAACGTCATTGTGTTTTTTTTTTGTTTTACTCATTATTAGTTTGAAATGCTGACCGGGACGTTACCATTTCAAGGGAAAGACCGGAACGAGACAATGAACATGATCCTTAAGTGAGTGGGACAACGTCTTAAGCTGAAACGTACATAATGTTTATTAGATTTCTAAATGCGTAAACTGAAAAGGGGGGGGAATAAAAACCCATCCGTTCAGAATTTGATGTATTTTTTTTTTTCATTTCGAACTTCTGTGCGTCGCCCAGACGAACTTGACTAACACGCTGTCGCTTTTGTCGTCCTGTCGAATCTCTCTCAGGGCTAAATTGGGAATGCCACAGTTTTTAAGCTTGGAAGCGCAGAGTCTTTTAAGAATGCTGTTCAAAAGGAACCCAGCAAATCGTTTAGGTATGTGGACATGTCTTCCTCTCAGCATAATACATCATGACTAAAACTGATCATCGTATAATAGTAAGATTCTAAGGTAAATTTGGATTGCTTACTTTTTGTATCGTTTTGATGTCGTTGTCTTGTGTAGGCGCCGGTCCAGATGGCGTCGAGGAGATAAAACGACACACCTTTTTCTCGACCATAGACTGGAACGTGAGTGTCTTTTTAGCAAGTGTTTGGATTTTCCTGCACCACAGTACTGAAGGTCGTTCAAGTCCAAGTGCGTAAAGTGGTGGTTCTGAATATTTTGTTAGTGGATGCGCAGCTTCCTTATAGCCTGCTTTTCTACCGTGGACCGGAATCGATCGGCACGTTACAGTAGAGGTCCGAGAGGCATGAGGGACTGAGGATATACGTTATATTTTGGGAAACGGACCCAACTAAGTTCATTAGAAAATATAAAATAACAAAATGTGTGGGCAGGCAGGATTTTTAGATTTAAAAGATGGCCTTGCACACGCTTCAAGCTTGTAGTACGTATTCTACCAGAGTTGTCTGGCATGATAAATTCGTGATCCCATGTTTGATATTTTTATTTCCATCGTCACGTGACTCAAACTGTAATAATGTGTTGAATTTGGGTACTCTCAGTGCCAGACGTAGAATACCAGAATACCAAGAGTGGTATCCTACACTGTGGGTGGAACTAGATAGGGAAAAGCACTGATTGACCAAAGTCAGCTAGCCCCTGTGGGGACCCGGGGTAGAATAGGTTCCCAGCCACCTGTGATTGTGATGGAAGAGGTCCTGGTGTTTGAGGACTGTGGGTGGCTACGGTTACCCAAGTTCCAACACAGTGCACTGGCTCAGACTTCACCTAGACGGGTGGTTGGAAGGGCCCCGTCCAATCAATCGGCTAGTCAAGACTTACCCTGCAGGGCGTTGGCTTAGTTCTATTTCCTCATGTATTCTCTATCACCCCTGTATCCTTGGTGCATATCCAGAGGATCCCCTTGTTGGGTTCCTAGGTGGGTGGGGAGCTGGAGGGATGAAACTAAGTAATATAAATATGGCTAACAAAAAAAAAAAACCCTAAACGAAGAAATCTAGATGAGGACTCGGATGCTAGCGGTGTGTTCTCCCAAAAAAGTAAGAACTAGCAGAGATTTTATGCTTTTAGAGTCTGGACACGCTCCTCACGAAGCGAGCGATCTCCTTCAACGGTTGTTTTTCAGGTATTACGAAAGACATGAAAAAGTTAAGGATTGGACAAGTGGAGTGCTCGAGGAAAATTCGCGCTAATAATCTTAACGCGTGCCGATGCGTTTGCCGACGTTCCTATTAAGGTCTGTTCTCATCTGTCATTAAACAGCAGAACAGGAGTCATTCGAACCAGAGAACTCCAGGATATGGACGAGTGTGAAACGACAACACAGCAAGGCGTAACAAACGTGAACAGAATCCTGATTTTATAAAAAAGGAAAGAAAAGAGGATCGGGTAATAAAACCAGGCACTTGGGGTACATTTGACGTTCAATAAACCTCCACCAGCAGAGAGGATTTCATTAGGATACTTAAGTGTACCAATCAGTGTTTTCATTCCAAACCCTCGGAGATGTTTTAATCGTCTATAACATTCAGTCTCTGCTGGTTGTAAAAAAAAACAAAACAAAACAAAAAAAAACAACAATTTGCTATGATTGTGGAGAAGAAAAACACGAATTGGCCTGTACAAGACCATCAAAACGGAGCAGTTGCTCAGCCGATCATTCGGTTTCATCAAAAGACTCCCCAGTCTGGATCAAATACTCCAAAGTGAAATGTACCGAAACGGTCCGATCCGCGCAGAAGCGTGTAAAGTGGTCGGTTCAGTCGGACCCTTTTTAGTTGAAGGCAGCTTCTCGTCGTCGTGGTCTATCTCCAAAATGTACAAGTAAATGGCACGTACTTGTCCTGCCTGCTTGATAAGGAGGAGTCATATTATTCAGTGGAATTGTTATGGGATAAAAGCAAAATTTTACAGAATGTCCTATTGACGAACAGCCTGTTATCTTTAAAAAACTATAATGTTTAATGTGCTTGGCCAAAATATACCTCGCCTCTCAGGTGAGTTAGCCACATTACTCAGAAGTGACTTAATTCACGGTCGTATTCCGGTAGATACAAATCTACACGCTACAGATCTATTACCCTGTGCTCTATTTACATACCCCGATGCCTCTGGGACACGATACGACGTGGACAAACTGGCTGATCAGTTGCCATCCCCATGGTTTTAAATGGAGTCCATTTGGGAGCCATATAAATCCCCACTTGGAGAACACACACACACACACACATACACACACATACATGCCCTATACCACCATGGAATAGAATAACTCCAAACAACATCCAGATGTTTGTAAACAGCAGTTCTTGGATTATAGGACCTTGTTTTCTACTTCATGAACCCGTATGCACAGATGGATCCAGGATGGAAAGTAACGCGTGTGCAGCGGTAGCGTTTGGACAACAACTCCACGGTATCCGTATTCCTGGACAAAGTCCAGTTTTTACATCCAAGGCCCGCGCTTTGCTCCTAGCAGATAGACAGACTAAAATTTACCGTCGTTCTCCGTCGGATTCCAGGCCGTATTTTGCCGTCCGGTTACCGATGATCAAAATCCCGTGATCAGACGCACAGAGCCCTGACCTAAATCCCACCGAACACCTTCGGGATGAATCGGAACGCCGACGTGCCGCAGGCCTCCTCACCAAACATCAGCACGCAACCTCGCTAAATGCTCCCGCGAACAGGTTTACATACACAGCCATGTAACAAAGTCTAGACGAAAGCCTTCCCGGAGGATTCGAATAACCGCTCGCTTTTTAGCAGCGGAGGCAGGTGTATAATGCAGCACTGTTCAGCTCTGGTTCACTGTTCGAGTTCCAAAAAAAGTCAAACTCCACCAAAAGTTCCGGTTTGCGTGTTGATATCGGTGTAGACTCTGCTAGCTCCATTTCTGTCTAGTTCCTAGCAGCTGCTGAGAGGAAAAACACACACATTTAGGCCACTGTGGAGTGGGGCGGGTGTTGCAGACGGCCAGGCAGCAAGCCAGGTCTCGCTGTGATGCGGTAACGACCACAGCGAGAACCATTTACAAACCAGTGGTACTCGATTGAGCATGAAGTGAAGGGTGCTCATGGAGAGAAGCAACTGTTAATCAGTCTCCCCTCGAATACGGCAAGTCGAGCAAGACTGGGCTCTGAACTGTAGTTTCACGTAGTTCAGGCTGATCAGGTGTGAACGGCGCCGTCCTCCACAAAGCTTTACCTTCAGGGGTACTCCGTCGTCACGCCAGGTCGGGCCTGTATCTTTGCCACACTGCTGACCTTCAAGAAGGCGCGATAGAAATTCAGCAAGGGGTTTGGTGTCATCTGTTTATGCCTCTTTCTGTGTACAGAAACTGTACCGGTGCGAACTTCAGCCTCCTTTCAAACCAGCAGCAGGAAACCCAGACGACACGTTCTGCTTTGACCCGGAGTTCACAGCAAAAACCCCAAAGGGTGAGGACTCTTCTATCGTTTAAGCCTTAAAGCCCTGTCACGTTTACATCCAACATCAGACCTTTTCTTTCCTCTCTTTCTTTTTTTCCTCGGGGGGGGGGGTTCCTCAAATGATTGTGGCATATGTTTTAAAATGACTTTTAAAATGCGTTGCAGTCGAGTGCAAATGTTTAGTAAACCCTTACTTACTTTGAAATAATGAAACCAGCAAGACCTTTTGTTTTGTGTAAGTAGGGTTGCACAGATGTCTCTTCAGCATTATAAGTAACAGAAATGGTGGTGATGATGATGATAATAATAATAATAATAATTAAAAAAAAAAAAAACTCCAATGTACCTTTGTTGTTGCAGCGCTGACCATTTTGTAATGTCACTATTAATCAACATTCAATCAAATTTGCCAGCATATTTAATAAGAAGTTGTTTGGGCTATGTCGGGCAAAAGTTTGTCCAAATGTCCAGCGATCACAACTTTTGAACCCTGTCAAAAGTCGTCTGACGGCGGAGAGCCGGCTGGTGGGTGGGAATTGGTCAAAACCAAATTATCCGCCCTGATATACACTATATGGCCAAATGTTTGTGGACACCTAACCATCACTCCTATATGCGTATTGAACATCCCATTCCAGAGTTAGTCTCCGTTCGCTGTTATAAAATAGCCTCCACTTTTCCGTTAGGGCTTTCCACTGGATGTTGGAGCACGGCTGTGCGGGTTTGTGCAAATTCAGCCTCGCGTTAGTGATGTCCGGCACGGAATTTTATCTCTATAGCGCTTTTAACCATTTCGCACCGTTGTTACAAAGCAGCTTTACAGAAATGTTTCAAATCGGCGTCTAAATTGTAAACTTATCAATGTATACATTTATCCCTAACGAGCAAGATGAGAACTCCAACCAGAAGGAGGGAGTCAGGCTGCAAGCTGTTGCACGTAGCCGTAAATACCGGGAACTTAAAGCTGATCTTATGCCAAGGGTTTTCTTACAAATGCAGCGTATTCTAGTAAGGAGACGAAAAGGGAAAAATGGTGCCAATCGACCCCCACAGCCGTCGTCATCTACGCCGGTAATTGTAACTGTATCGTCATCAAACCCTTTTGCGTTCCGTGCATATAACTGTTCTACATCCCATCACTTTCACAGACTCTCCAGGCATTCCTCCGAGTGCAAACGCACACCAGCTCTTCAAAGGCTTCAGCTTTGTCGCGCCGGTCTCCCTGGAGGAGAGCAAGAGCTCCCCTCTAGTTAACATCCTCCCCATTGTTCAGGTAACCGTGCATGCACATCACGCAGTCGTGATTCACTTTACGTCCGGATGAGACCGATGACGCCAGAATGAATGTAAAAGTTTATGAACTAGATAACAGCTCATTATGAATGAAGTTTAAATTAGTAATTTTTTTTTTTTTTTTTATTACTACAAAAAAGCCAGTGATTTGAATCCATTATGCAGGTGCACAGAGCTTAAAAAAGGGAAAATAAATAAATAAATGAATCATGGACCAGTTATTTATTGGCTGTACTACATGTCCATAGGAGCCTTACATAACGATTGCCCAATTAAGTAAAAGCATTCGATCAAAATCTCCCGCAGTTAATATTCATCTTGGTGCTTTCTCTTTCAAGGTCAACTAGCCAGGCAGGTTAATTGCCGTTTCCACCTGAGCCAGCACGTCCTTGAACGGTTCTTTTTGAATTTGATATTTGAGACAGAGTACAAACCTGAGCCTGGTTCTTCATCGCCACTAACCAGCAATTCATCAACATTCATTTATTCTGAATGTAACGAAGACCAGTAAATGATTATCTGCGAAAGAGGCTGTGACGGCGAATTAGTTAGGTGAAGCGTTTGCACAGCGTGGAAGTGTCGTAGAGTGCGAACGCGCTCAGGATGTGCTGGTTTGATCTTATTGTAAAGGGGCAGTGATGGTGTACTGAAGTGGCTGTCTGTGTTTGGGTTCAGATGCATAGCGGCATGTCGCAGTTCTCCGACGTATATGAGCTGAAAGAGGACATCGGCGTGGGCTCATACTCCATATGCAAGCGCTGCATCCACAGAGTCACGACTATGGAGTTCGCAGTGAAGGTTAGACATGCTGGACTACAAAAACAGGACCTTTTGTAATCGGCTGAGGATTTGTCTGTCGTAACCAGCAGGGGGCAGTACAATCCCAGCGAATGCTATGTCGTAACCTTCAGAGACCGTATCATTAGCTCATAAGCTCAGAGTTCACTGGTGGGGGGGGGACTAATGCGATAGATCTTAATTCCCTACTTAGCAGTTATTTTACACCCAGTTGGGGCACCTTGTTGGAAAGTTGCTGCCGATTGCTGGATTTAACACCCTGTATAGTCCGCTAATACGCTTATGTGGTATTTTTTTAAAAACGCGTTTCCTTTAGTTTTCTCACCATAAACAAAACAGCAGGCAAAATATGCAGGTATAATTATGCAGATATGCATTTTATTGGTGATTATCTATGTGTTTAATGAAAACAAAGCAGACTAATCTCTACATAAGCATATACATAAGCTCCCGATTTAATAACATTTTATTTAAAGCTTGCTTTAAACATTATAAGCCTCTGTAGTCACTTTATATGATTATATATAATGTGTGTGAGAGAGAGATAGATAGATATATGTAGATGTATGTAGGTAGATGTGTATATGGATAGATATAAGCACTTAATCGATCAGAATTTAACACCTCCCGCATGATCTCACTCAGAAGATCAGGTCTAGCCGGACATGTTGGGGGATTTCCTTTTGAAACTGGTTCTACACTGACGTATTAGACGTGACCGCTTTGAGGAATCCAAAATTTGGAGTTCCTTTGATTCTCAGCGGACCGTACACTGTAACGAAGGCTCCGTGAGTACATTTTAAAACGCGTTTATTACACACGGCCCGAACGAGCGCACTCCAACGTCGAAACGCGACGTAAATGCAGGCCAGGTTTGAATTGTGATGCCTTCGATTGTGAATACCTGCCGTTCTCCTTACTCTTTACTCTCTTTGGCTCCGTTATAGATTATAGACAAAAGTAAACGAGACCCTTCGGAGGAAATCGAAATTCTCATGCGGTACGGCCAGCACCCAAATATCATCACGTTGAAGGACGTAAGTCTGAACTCATCGTCTTGTTCTCAGACCTCGGTCGTGTAGTTCTGTCTGTGAATATGACTGTGTGTGTGTGCGTCAGGTGTATGACGAGGGGCGATTTGTATATCTGGTAACGGAGCTAATGAAAGGAGGAGAGCTGTTGGATAAGATTCTTAGGCAGAAGTTCTTCTCGGAGCGAGAAGCGAGCGCTGTGCTTTACACCATCACCAAAACGGTGGACTACTTGCACTGCCAAGGGGTAAGGCGGAGTCAGTACCAACAATGCATACACCTCAATCAGCAATAATACGCTGCCTCGATGAAGTATTCGTCCAGGTGTCTTCTATTTTTTACACAGATGTGTCACACTTAATTGTTTCAGGTGTTTCAAACGAAATCTAATAAAGATATCTAACAAAGACAACCTAAGTAAACAGAAAATACAAGTGTTCTTACTTGTATGCAAAAGGAATTATGTACAGAAAATGAAAGTGACCATAGCAACAGGTAGTGTATGGTGATTTTATTTATTTATTTTATTTATTTATTTATTTATTTTTTTTAATTAAAAGGATTGTATTCTTGTCCAACAAAGTGAAATATAATATTCTCCCCGCAGTAACTCGGCAGTCCTCTGAGCTTTGTCATTTTGTCTCTTTAAAACTGTAAAGCAGTTTCGTACGCGAGTTAAGGAGCGCACATTTCCCGCACACAGGTGGTTCATAGGGACCTGAAGCCCAGTAACATTCTGTACATGGACGATTCGGGGAACCCCGACTCCATCCGAATCTGCGACTTCGGCTTCGCCAAGCAGTTGAGGGGGGATAACGGCCTCCTGCTCACACCGTGTTACACTGCAAACTTCGTAGCGCCTGAGGTGAGGGAGCTCCTCTGTGTTATCCTTGGACCATAGATTGGTCGAGTTACAGTGTCGTGTCGTTGCGATTGCGTACGCAGAACCGTCTGTTAGCAGAAACTTCTCACTGTCGTCAACGTCCCCGTGTCGACCGCTTATGTGTACTAACCAGGGATGCAAACGCGGCACCTTCCGGCGCAAATACAGAAGTAATAACATCATCGGTGTATGTAGTGCAGCAGGCTGTTGGCTTTTGGAAAGCATGTTCCGTTTTAAGGAACACGCTTTCTTTAAAATCCCACCCCTGGTTTTAATTATGCCCGTGCCTTTTCAGAGCAGATCGGATATGCCGTGAAAATCTGTTTTCAGCTGCTTGTATGAACCCAGTCTTAGAGTAGTAACAATTTTGTCATCTTAAATAAACCTTTTTTTTGTTTGTGTGTGTGTGTGTGCGTGTGCGAGATTGTAGGTGTTGATGCGTCAGGGTTATGATGCAGCCTGTGACATCTGGAGTCTCGGGGTTCTTCTTTATACCATGTTAGCTGGGTGAGTGAGTGACATGCCCCTGAAGTCTACACTCGGAACCTGTAGCAGATCTCATGCCATTCGTGGCTATTACAAAACGGGTATCGAGAGGACATTTACAGACGGATATAAGTGAAAAATGACTCTTGCTTGTGTGATGTATTGTTTGCCGACTCTTCTTATCTTCTGAATCATAAGACACTAGTTAAAACGACGACGAAAAATCGTACGCATGAGTCATGTGAGCTGGGGCTCAGGTGGTAGAGCGGGTTGTCCACTAATCGTAGGGTTGGGTTCGGTTCCCGGATGTCGACCAGTTTTGTTATATTTGATTGATTAATTCACTCGAACGTACTTTAATATGGGAAATGCACTTATATAGCGCTTTACACCGTCTCTCATTCACACACACACACACACACACACCCTCACACACCAACGGTAGCAGAGCTGCCACGCAAGGCGCTAACTTGCCATCAGGGGCAACTTCGGGCTCAGCGTCTCGCCCGAGGACACTTCGGTATGTGGAGTCACGTGGGCCGGGAATCGAACCGCCGACACTACGATTAGCGGACAACCCGCTCTACCACCTGATCCACAGCCGCCCATAACATTGAGTTCAGTTCATAAAAATATAATAAAATATATAATATAAAAGGGAACCAGTACGTATTAGCTTCCATTAATCCTTCCTTTTTTTTTTTTTCTTTCTTTTCTTCTTCGGCTCTATGTAGGTACACGCCCTTTGCGAACGGCCCCAATGACACCCCAGAGGAGATTCTGTTGCGCATCGGCAGTGGCAAGTTCTCTCTCAGTGGAGGAAACTGGGATACCGTCTCTGACTCCTCAAAGGTAGAACAGTAATCCTTTTCTCCATAATAAATACACTGTCCCCTTTCCAAAATCATCAGCAACCTTAAAAATAAATAAATAAATAAATAAAATTTACAAATAATTAAGAGTTTGATTATTCGTTCGTAATTCTGGGTAACCCGTGTTAACGTCTTACTTGTGTTTCAATTCAAGTTCGTTTGTGTACATGGAAACCAACTTGTATTCAAGCTGCCTTTGGAGTATTTTGTGTAAAAGGAAGATTTATACCTGTTAGACCAGTGGTTCTCAACACGGGGAGAGATCGGAAGGGGAAGGGGGGCGCAAACGATCGTGACGCATGACGGAGAAGGCTTGGGGGGGGGGGGGGGGGGTTACAGAAGGTTGAGAACCTCCGTGCTAGACCGTTCATGTCTCATATTAAGACTGTACTGTGATGTTTTTGGGAAATTAGTGCGACAAGATGGTGATGATTGATTAAACTTCGCAGCGCCTCTGCTCTTTCACCTGCAGGATCTTTTGTCTCACATGCTTCACGTGGACCCTCATCAGCGGTATTCGGCCGAGCAGGTACTGAAACACTCGTGGATCGCCTGCCGGGACCAGCTGCCCCATTTCCAGCTCACCCGACACGATGCACCTCATCTAGTTAAGGTAAAACAGGTATTTCTGTGAATGAGCTTGCGGTGTTGTGAAAAAGTATTTGCCCCGCGCTGATTTCTTCTGTTTTGGTGTACATCTCGTACTATGTAGTTTAGATCTTCAAACAAAATACAACATAAAACCAAAGCAACGCACAATATTGTTTGTTTATTTATTTATTTATTTATTTATTTATTTTATTGAAGCAAATGTAAAATGCAAATTGGAAAACGAAAGTAAAAGATAAATAATAAAGCGCCTTTTGAGTTGTTCCAAGCCTGCCTCCAATTTACTTCAATTTACCTGAACCTGGGAAGTGTTAAACTCATCTGCACACACACACACACACACACACACACTCATTACATTTAAATAAGTTTAAAACACTCAAATATTCAATCATACATAAGAACACCTCAATTCTTTCCCTTTACATTCTAATATCCAAGTTATTTTATGAACGCAACAGACAATTAGCCAATTTCACACTTCCGTTTTTTTTTTTTTTTTTTTTTTTTTTTTTTTCCCCCTTTTCCAGAGTGACGTTTAATGTTTGTACAGCCAATAGTAATCACGAACACCGAGGGAGGACCGGGTACAACCGAATTACGCAAATTTAGATGCTGTTTTTGTAAGCCGTAGTGGGGCGGATGACCGGATCATTTTACACGCCCATACTGACAATTCACTCGCATTTGGCGGTTGTGCGTGCTGGTTTCATACCCTGTTTGTAACCCTTCCCAGACTGATGTATTTCAATCCCCTTCTTCCTCATCATTTCTGGAATTTCTTTCCATTTTGGCACAGTGTGTTACTGGTTAAAACCTTTTAACCAACTTCATGCTGTTGAAAAAGTTCTGTTTGATCGAACAGGGTTTGCAGTACTCGGGTCTGGTTGCGTCTAGTCCAATCTGAACCCCATCATGAACGCAGTTTCATAGATCTGGGGGATTAGTGGTTACAGGGGAAAATACATTTTCACACCGGCCCAGTTGGTATCGGATCATTTTTTTAATTTAATTTTTTTTCTTCCCTTCTTCTTCAATAAATAACATGTATCATTTAAAAACTGTATTTTGTGTTTACTCTGGTTGCCTTTGTTATATCTTTTTTGTTTTTAATTTCTGAAACAATTTAGTATGAGAGATGCACAAAAACATAAGAAATCAGGGTGGGGGCAAATACTTTTTCACAGCTTTTTATTATTATTTTTTTTTTATTTTTTTTTTTTAAAGAATATTTTACGTTTTATTACAAACAAAATTGTCAGACAGTTTAATGTTTGTTCGGGGAGTATCCTTGCACTTTCAGTAACTACTTCAAACTGTGTGTCTTTCAGGGAGCGATGGCCGCCACATACTCCGCGTTGAATCATAAGACATGCCAGCCAGTCCTGGAACCTGTGGCAGCTTCTAGTTTAGCCCAGCGCAGAAGCATGAAGAAGTTAACTTCCACTGACATGTTGTGAACAGAAGAATCTTCACATCACTGTGTTCTCTCCTCCCCATGTTGTCTTTTTATTCGTTTGCTCCTGTCCCCGCTGTCTGGCGTCATTCCTCCGCTCCTGCACAGTGTCTAATGTCTAACTTTTTACATCAGGAAGGCTGTTTAGCAAGGTATAGACTGAGAGACTGCCCTGCAGTGCTGCTGTGTGTTTTTTCTCTCCCATTTTTCTCTTTTTTTTTTTTTTTTTTTTTTTTTCTCTCAATCATTCTTCATTTTTCTTTCTCCCTCTTTCCCACTAAGTGGAAAAACAACACCAGCGCCTATTCTCATTCACTGTGACTGGCTGACCTAAAGCTGCTTTAAGTAAACTGTGCTATGCCTTCTTTCCCTAGTTTAAAGCATCTCTGTTCATTTTCCACTCCTCCTCTCCTTCCTCTACTCCTGTCTCTCGACAGTTTATCAGTGAGGGAAGGTGCGATTCTGGAAGTGCCCAGTCTATTAAAGCCATTCAGCATGTGGCTGGAGGAATCCGGTGTATCTGAACCACTCAATGTTACCTCAAGTCGAGTTGACGAGCTGTAAGCGGAGACTTCTTTTAAGCTTTCCATGAGTGTATATAGATAGAATCTAGCGCCAGAGAGATTGTCAAACACACCGACCCGATCAACCCCAATCATATCAATTATATTTAAGCACATTTGCACTGAAGCTTGGCACGTTGTTGCTTTTTTTTTTTTTTTTTTTTTTTTTTCTTCTCCCCCCCCCCCATACCCAAACTACATTCTTTTTTTTCTTTTTTTTTTTAATTTTCAATTTGTGTTAACTTTAAAAAAATAATAATAATAATAATAAGCTAAAGATGAAATAATAGAAGCTATCAAAGGTCAATGAATGTGGACCAGAGTTCGTAGTGTTGGATCCAGTATTAGGTGAACCAAGGACTCATGGGATTTATTTGCTGACGCTCCCAGAGCAGCCATTTATCCATTTTTATATATATATATATATAATATAAAATGGATAATCGACTGTGCATATGTGTATATATTTATGGATATGTATATGTGTGTACATATATCCATAAATATCTCAAAAAAGAAATTGTGGAAATTGTACCATATTGTATTTATTTCATTTAATTTTTAAGATTCTATTTTTCTTTCCATTTCTGTATATATTAGCATTAAAGCTCACAAAACATGCATTTTCATGATTCTTTTTGGGTAGTGCCGAACGGCTGAACTGTATCGTCAAACCGTAGCGAATCGTAGGAAGCGATACGCTGCGTATGTATTCTGCATAAAAAAAAAAAAAGCCGTGGTAAGTTTTTAGCCAACGAAGAAGAACACGTGAGGCTTAGAATATCAAGCGATAATATACGTACACGTTTTCATTTATCGCACGGCTGCAGCATAATCTAGTGGTGGCAGGTGTTTACACATTTCAGGTGGGCTGAGAAAAGTAGGCCTCTGTTTGTTTGGCTACGGTGTCAACTGACGTTTGTTTACAAGTATGAGTTGTCTTAATATATTGTTTGGTTTTAATATTTCGGATCATAGGGAAGCAATGCTGTGCTAATGAAAAGAAGTCGAACTTTTAAAAGCACTTCAGTGCAAGTCGCAGCTGAGTACAGCAGACAAGATGCTTTAGAAGAAGGAAATACGTGCACGGATCAGAGCCGTAACATTACATTGAATAACGTCGATTGTCTCGGAGTGTGCGAACATCCGTTGTGATGGCTAGACGACTGGGTCGGAGGATCTCCAAAATGGTAGGTCTTGTGGGGTATCCCCAGTATGCTGCGAGTACTTACCAAGGAAGGACAACTTTATGAACCGCTGACAGGGTCATGGGCGCCCAAGTCCCATGATGCACATGGGAAGTGAAGGTTAGCTGATATAGTCCGATCTCACAGAATAGACAAGTTAAAAAAGTTAACGCTGGCTATGATAGAAAGGTGTCAGAACACCATCACGAGCATCACAGCTTGCCGCGTATTGGGCTGCGTAGCCACAGACCGATCGGAGTGCCCATGCTGACCTGCTCACTGCTGATGGTGCCTACAGTGTGCACATGTGCATCAGATCTGGACCATGGAGCAATGGAAGAAGGTGGCCTGGTCTGATGAATCACGTTTTCTTTTATCCCGTGGACGGCCGTGTGCGTTGTTTACCCGGGGAAGAGATGGCACCACAATGCACCATGGGAAGAAGGCAAACTGGCGGAGGTAGTGTGATGCTCTGCGGAATGTTCTGCCTTGGATCCTGACATTCATGTGGATGTTACTTTGACACGTACCACCTTCCTCCACCTCAATATTGCACACTAAGTACACTAAGTATTTCCTAATATCAGTGGCGTCTTTCAGCAGGATCACGCGTCCTGCCACACTGCAAGCGTTGTTCAGGAACGGTCTGAGGAACATGACAAAAGAGTTCGCAGCTGTTGAGATCAAGGTCGAAGGATCCCAAGCGTATGCACTTTTCTACGATGGGGGTCACTTCTGAATAAAAATGGCTCTGGAATTGTTTACTCTTCCATCATGGATAGCATTAACGTTCGCCTTACAGTGGGTCTCCGTAAGCCCGTATTACCTGATGGTACAAAATATATTTCCCGGATAATAGCAACAATACGCTTATGAGTTAAATGGTGAATCCATCTTTCGCTTAGCAGAGAGGGGTGTTGCTAACATTACACCGGTGGACAGACCGGTGCTACGTTCGTGACTGGGGATAAAGCATTGTTTTTCGCTGTTGTATCTCCTGCAATAAAACATTGTTACAGCGTTTACAGTTTACTCAAATGTGTCCACTCTCTAGAATACGCCACATGCCAAGGAAAGGAAATGCAGCTGCTTTTCTAAAATCTAGACGCCCGAGTAGAAACCACAAGCCGTGACAGTCTGATTCAGTGAAGGCCAGATCTTCATTCATCCGAGATGCAAGATTCCAAGAATGACTCATTTAGTCATAATCAATTCAATTTTATTTGTTTAGCGCTTTTTACAGTAGACATTGTCTCAAAGCAGCTTTACAGAAATATCAGCACGGTATACGGATATCAAAGGTGTGAATTTATCCCGACTGAGCGAGCCACTGAGTGGCGACGGTGGCGAGGAAAAACTCCCTAAGATGTTTTAAGAGGAAGAAACCTTGAGAGGAACCCGACTCAGAAGGGAACCCGTCCTCATCTGGGTATCAACAGTTAGTGTGAAAAAGTTCACTATGGATTTATATGAAGTCTGTATGGCGTTAGGAGCAGCCGTAGTCCCAGCAGTTAGGATCCACACATACAAAGATGGCTGTACTTCATGTAAGTAAATTTATTGACATTTTCCTTATTTCCAAGACGTTAGTTCATTGACCAGGGCTTCAAGGCGAGGGTGTGTCTGCCGAATAGTCAGTAGCCAATATTCTGCGTCGTTCACTAGTTTATTTAATGCCCGACTTTCACGTTCTTCACCACCAGCTTCTCCCCACTATAAATCCTAGACTGTTCTAAAACACATTCTGCTCTCACACACACAGACCTTGTGTACGTCCACACTATGCCACAATCGGCTGACTTGGAGTAACCCCACCGAGAATGCCACTGAACACTGGTGTTAATTACACTGTCAGAACCTGCTCTTTATTCTGGCTGTCGTCACATTAATCACCCTTTAACGTCTACCGCAATATTCCAGAGATCTACTGTTTGTGTTTGGGCTCGTGGTTCCGGTGTATCCGAGTCATCTTATTTGCTTTGTGCACTGATGAGATGGATATTGTTTGGCTACGCTGTCGAAATTGCTCCCGTTTGCGTTCCGGCTTAGATGGAGGTGCGCTCAGGTGTGAATCTATTTATGCCAATTAAAGATGAGCCCCTGAAGTAAGCCAATTAATGTGCTGTGCTTAATGAAGTCATTAGCTGTCAGATTAGCTTTTGGAAATGCCTGTCAACAGTACATGCAGGCAGAACACTTGGCTAATAAAACCAGCGAAATTAATGGAGTGAATAGCATAGATAATGACTTAATGTGGAACATATAGGACAAAGACTGATCAGTCTGGTGCCTTAAATACAGATGTCACCGAGGCAGAGGTTTATTTGAAAAAGATTTCTGGCCGATGCTTGTTGGAAATTCGAGAGCAATTAAAAAGGCTTCCTTGACTGTAGCTTGGTTTTAGGGACACTCCTGGATGTTGTGTTATGGGTGAAGATTTCATTTTTGTATTTCTTTGTACTTTATTTCTACAAGGATCTGCTAGCTATATATATATATATATAACTGTAATGTACAATCAGAAGATCCGAATGCTTGGAGAATTCCTATTTCTATACTTTTGATAGAAAATAGATGTATGTGTAGAGTCTCGTTCGAACACCAGTGACCCTGTTTGGCTGCAGCGTTTGGAAATGAGCAACTCTTTGATTGATGAGTACAGTACAGTCCGTTCACCTCTCTCACTCATGGAACCGACTGTTTTGATCATAGATACGAGAGCCTTATTCACTATCTGCAAACATTACATGTGCATTCATTAGTGCCGCATTTGTACTAAAGCTACGACAAAGCTGTTTGGTACTTTATCGACATCCTTTACACTATCTCTACCTTTCCTTACACTTTGTGTGCATGCTATGACGTGTAGTCTTGAGTGTATAACGTATGTATAACACAGCCGTATAACTTGAGATTAACCGCTCGTTACATTTTATATGAAATGATACCGTTGCACACAGATACCGAGAATAAGGGGATGTAATATTGGTCGATTTTGTGATATTCACCGTCCGTGTCGTTTTATTTATAATTCGTGGCCGTGCACTTACGCGATACGAGTATGACACAGGGCATTCTGTGTGCTTGGGCTAGGCTGTGAATGGGTTATACTTATTGTTCTCGTTTCGAGGTGGCATGGGGGTGAAGCGCGAAGCTTCCCTGGTTCGATCCCGAGCTCGGGTTACTGTCTGTGCGGAGCTCCTGTGGAAGTTCTCTCGGTTTCCTCCAGGCGTCCCATCCAGGGTATAGACCCCGGATCTACTATGACCTTGACCAGGATAAAGCAGGTGCTGAATGTGAGTGAGGTGAGTGTAGTCTGATTTCTTGATGCTTAATTCAATCTGAGGTCATTTAGTCATACAGTAAGGTCTTCTATCCAGTACATCATTTTATTTTATTCAATTCAGAGTTACCATAGGTACCTTAGCTTAACCCTCTACTGCACATTGTTGCCCAATGACAGTACACCATTTATTTGGATACTTTATATGAAATGACTATAGAATAAATAAATATCGTTTGTAGCATTAGCCTATTTACTGTACAAAATAAGAAATATGGTAGGAAAATGAATCTTTTTGTCAAGGCTGACTCAGAACCATTTTAATGATGTTTGCTCATTTGGGACACACATTTTCATTGGTTTAGGTCTTTTAATTTCTTCTTCAATGACATGTTTAAAAAAACAAAAACAAACAAAAAAAAAACATTTATTTATTTGTAGCCAACTCCAAATCTCCAACGTCGTCACCATATTGGAATAGTGTATGAATACAGTAGACAAAGTAAAAAAAAATTCTTTTTTAAATTACTGCATATGAAGAGTCTATAATTCATTTCTCACAGCAGTAACAAGAAGTATGAAAAGTTAGAAAAAGTTAACCGCAAGGTTTCGAAAATCTTCAGTATTTTTAAACGTTTATAACCGACCCAACAACCCCATCGATCTCTCAAATTATTTGAACACAACAGTTCTCTCTCTCTCTCTCTCTCTCTCTCTCTCTCTCTCTCTCTCTCTCTCTCTCTCTCTCTCTCTCTCTCTCTCTCTCTCTCTCTCTCTCTCTATCTCAAGTAATGTATCCTAGTCGTTCGGTTGTAAGAGGGCAAATACATTAACATTAATGTGTTTTACTTGAGTAGAACCCCCTTTTAAGACTGTCCCCATTAACCTGATCCATGCTGTCCCAAATCACCACACTATGTTTATTAAAAACGAATAAATCACTAAACTTACCCGCATTCACACGGTATCTGGACATCAATAACATTAAATATGAAATGTAATAAGTCATATCACGGCTAAGCGGAATACTGTGAGGCTCATATCAGTATACGAAACATGAAAGCTGACCTTACGTTAACTACTATCGTTGAGTATGAAATATGAAACATTCAGTCGGCCATTCATTCATCTGCAGTGAGCACTTTATCCTGGTTGCTAGGGTTGTGGTGGACCCGGAGCCCATCGCGGTAACGATGGAGGCAAGGTGGGAGCGTTCACGCCGATGGGACAACAGTTTATTGCAGAGCACCGTGCGCACACACATTTACACCTACAGGCAATTTAACATGGCGAACATGCGACGAAACGCAATATCAATCGTGTTAGCATTAAATCTCGATCAATAAACTCTTACGTTTAATATTTTCTTAAACGTCAGCAAACAAGTTGACTAGTTAGTTACATTTATATATATATATATATATATATATGCGCTTTTCTTGACACTCAAAGCGCTTTACGTAGTATGGGCTGGGGGTCTCGGGAACCACCACTAGTGTGTAGCATCTACCGGGATGATGAGACGGCAGCCATGTTGCGCCAGAACGCTCACCACACACCAGATATTAGTGGAGAGGAGAAGAGAGTGATGTAGACAAGTCAGATATGGGGATTATTATGGGGCCATGATGAAGAAGGGTCAATAGGGGAATTTCGCCAGGACACCCGTACTCTTTTATGATAAGTGTCCTGGGGTTTTTAACAACCACAGACCTCGTCAGGACCTCGGTTTAATGTCTCATCTGAAAGACAGTGCTGTTTTTACAGCATAGTGTGTCCGTAATTATACTGGGGTGTTAGAACCCACACAGGGTGAGCGCCCCCTGCTGGTCTCACTAATACCACTTCCAACAGCAACCTTAGTTTTTCCCCGGAGGTCTCCCATCCAGATACTGGCCCGGCTCAACTTCAGTGGGAAACCAGGTGAGAACTGCACGGAGCTATGGCTCTGGCTAGCTGGCGGCTAGTGAAATTGCATGGACACTGAACACTCCTGTGCTTAACCGTTGCTGTAATTACGACCATGTCGACGTGCATCAGGTGAAGGGAAGTGGAAATGCAAGTTTCTTGCTGTGTTGATGTGTCTGGTCACTGGGTGAATTTCTGTTTAAAAGCAATGCCGAAAATAATTACAAGTACAAAAAATTAAAGTTGAGTGGGCCTGTGGGATGTTTTTTGTATCGCGCAAAAGGGATAGGAAGTACCACTGGTTAACCAGCTGAGTAAAGGGCTTGAGGGTAGGCAAACTCGAAAGGTTTTTAGTGAAAGAAATGACATTTCATAGAAGGTATGCACATTTAAGGACAAACTTTTTATTTTAAATGAGCAGCTTATACTAGAAACTGTGGCTTCACATGGTCGGACTGCTGAAGAGGACCTCGTCCCTTCCTCTACCCCAGATGACGCAGCTTCTCAGTGGGGTGTGGACTGGCTGAACGGCAAATAAGTCAACTTTATATTTAAATAAAAAATAAAATAAAAATTCTTGCTATTCAAGCAGTGTTTTTTTTTTTTTTTTTTTTTTTTTAATAATCAGGTTTGATCAGAATGTAGATCCTATGGATGCTGAACATACCTGATGAACACTTGGATGCCAGAAGCGTGCACTAATCCCATCCTGATCATCTGCAGATTGCACGTTATGTATTTTTGTGTACTTTTAAGTATGAATTCAATCGCCTGTTTTATAACTAGAAATACTGATCAAACACAAAGCAGTCACTGATTACCGTAAAGCCCATCCATCCATCCATCCATCCATCCATCTTCTACCGCTTATCCTCTTCAGGGTCACGGGGAAACCTGGAGCCTATCCCAGGGAGTATCGGGCACAAGGCGGGGTACACCCTGGACAGGGTGCCAATCCATCACACACACATTCACACACCCATTCATACACTACGGACACTTTGGACACGCCAATCAGCCTACCGTGCACGTCTTTGGACTGGAGGAGGAAACCAGAGTACCCGGAGGAAACCCCCGCAGCACGGGGAGAACATACAAACTCCGCACACACACGGCCGCGGTGTGAATCGACCCCCGACCCTGGAAGTGTGAGGCGAACGTTCTAACCCCTAAGGCTCTCATGGGACTCGAGCCACCCGTTATAGAAACTCGTCTGCGTATATACAGGGTTTTATGGTAAACACCAGGCACTCGAGGCGAGAAAAACTTTTGCTCGTTTGTTTTAGTTAAAGTAGCCACTTAAAAAGTTTACACTACGTGCACACTTTCTTTTTGTTGTACCCATCGCCTTTTTCCTACAACAGAAGGTGCATTTTGCACACATTTGTTCACCGAGGATATACAATAATGTAAATAATGTATAATATACAAAATAATTAACACCTCGGTTCTGTAGTTGGCAATAATGAGAGAAAATAGATTGTGGAACTCGCTAAATTTTTCATCCCGGTTATGTGATCATGGCCACGTCACACTGGTCTACTACATGCTATAGAATACAGTAGTAGGACGCTTGGTATACTGGCGCACTGGGCCTATTCAGCATATAGGCACAGCATTTGTGTACTACACACTGCCTAATTTCTCCGACTCTAAATTTAGTGCTGATGTATTCTTCTTTTTAACCAATTCTTTAGCTATGTGCACATTGGTGTTAAACCGCCGTTTTTATCCCATCTCTTCAAGAGAACTAAATCGTCGCTTCCGTGGAAACATGGCGGAAAGTATCGATACAGAAGGAAGCTGTTGAAACGGGGGATGTTGTGGTTGTTTATTTTTTCCCAATAGTCTATAATAAATGATTTGAAGGTGAAATGCTATCATGTTATGCTTCATGTTATCTTGCGACCGGATGCAGTGCCTAATATTTGGGAACGGAATGGTGTGAGACCGTCCCGGGAGGTTATTTATAGCTAGCAAATCATGTTGATTTGCACAAACTTTGGCTCAGGCATTTCACAATGTCAAAAACTTTGGAAATGCTGTGCAAGTGACAGAAAATCGCCCGCGTGCGCTAAACTTCCAATCACATCAGCCAATTATCCAATCACGTGATTTATCAAGGGAACAATGCGTCAGTTTTTTTAGGTGCGCATCCAGGTCAATGCGTTTCCAGCGTAGTTTATGCACATGTCTACTTATCGAATAAAAAAATATGCGTAAGAGTTTTATTCGATCTTATTCGCCTCTTGACCTTAGTGACAACCGGCGACGATCATCTGTTGTATCATGGTAAAGTTTGTTGTACTGGCAGAATGAAATGGTAATTATGTCATTGCTAAACGGCCACTCACGCTGTGCCCCTCTGTGCAGGAGGGATAGCCCTCGGTTAAAATGTTCTAGCGCCAGGGCTGTAACGAATCAACCCGAACCTTCCAAACTTTGGCTTGGAGAGCGCGAGGTGCGACCTCCTGTGGTGAAATGCACACTCCGGAAGTGCTGGACAAATTAGCCGGAAGGACGCAGCTCGAGGAGGGTCATTATACAAATCCCAGACGTCACTTTCTGCCTGTAAACAAGCCTTAGCTTTTCTGCACAGCAGATGGACTGCAAAGTGAAGCTATTGGTCACTTGTTTTTACTACATTATTATTATTATTATTATTATTATTATTATTATTATTATTAATAATAATAATAATAATAATAATAATAATAATAATAATAATTATTATTATTATTATTATTTTTATACAGGCTGGAAAAAAAAAAAAAACCTTTCCCCCATAATTTTCATGTAGGTCTATCATCTTTTTCCCATAACACACTACACTATGCTATTTAAGCTCCTTGCCTCCTCATCCGAACCTCCCCATGGGCCTGAAGGTTGCAGGCTGAGAAAATGCATATCTTAGTCTGAATTAGTATTCAAGTCAGGCACTGCATTTCAAGGCAAACCCCCCATCTCTCTCTCTCTCTCTCTCTCTCTCTCTCTCTCTCTCTCTCTCTCTCTCGCAAACAAATAAACAGACTTTCAGCATTAGGCCTTAGATTAGATTCCATTCTTACAGCCACCGCATCCTTAAAACACTGCTGCTTTAGTTCTCTAGCCTAGATGATTGTCTTACAAAATGTAGTTTCGATAACCCTGGGTAATTTCAAGTTCCGGGGTGACATAATCCCCCCCCCCCCCCCCCCCCCCGTGTAAAATGCATTGCAGATCGCAGCAAATATTAGTCAAATAAATGGAGTGTGAAAGATGGTTGAATCCATTGGAAAACACAAAGAGAAAACATTCAAATCAAAGTATAGGCAAATTATTGAAATAATAATAATAATAATAATAATAATAATAATAATAATAATAATAATCCTCATCATCCTCATAAAGCCTACTCACATTTGTAGCTACATAAACCTGACCAAATCTAATCTATTGAAAAATAGGTATTTAATCCCGGTGCTCTGAAGAAACCCTGCTAATAAAAAATTAAGTCTAGAACTCAAATTATACCAAGTTGTTTTATTCCAACATACATTATACAGTTTGCTCCAAAAACATAATACAAGCTTTATACTGAAAATAAATAATCGCTTGACCTGTTCTTAAATTTGGAATAGTACTGCCGAAAACGTCAATTTCTCTCATGAAAATATCTTTCCTTTTTTTTTTTCTTTTTTTTTTGTTTGTGTGTGTGTGTGTGTGTGTGTGTGTGTGTGTGTGTGTGTGTTTCTTTTTTTCCACATCACTAAGTGCATGGGTAACTAAACGGCATTTCGTTTAAATTAATAAATTCAAAAAGTTTGTAATATACAAAACTGTACAGTATTGGAAAAAATATTTAGGAAACGAAGCAATAACAGGAGTATTTAAGATTATAAAAAACTTTTAGATACTAAACGTGTAGAATAAAATAATATAGGTGGAGAGCAACGCTCGCGCTGGCAACGTAGCTTTCTGTTCGGTTTTTTAGTGTTCGGTACACAGTAATGTGGTCAATGATGGATGACTTCAAAACAAACCAACACAGCCTTCAAACTGGAACTTTTGTCTGCTTGTGCTGTATTTCTTTCTTTGCCTTGGAATGTCGCATGGAAATAATAATAATTTAAAAAAAAAATAAAAATAAAAAAAATACACGATGGTGACATGAGTGCAGAGAAATGGCACGACTGGAAACCAAGCCAAAGTTGATCGAATGCTTTGAGATGAAAGACATCAGACAGCTGAACAATCACGGCAGTCTGTCGTCTTATTAGAGAAATGTGCAAAGTAAACACTAGCGCATGGAAAGCTAGGCAACTTGACCAAAAAGAAAGAAATTTAAAAAAAAAAAAACATTATGCGTAAAAATAAAATGGCCAAAAATTACTCAACCTGATGTATAATTGTTATTCTTTTTTTTTTTTTTCTTCTTCTTCTTCTTAAACCAAGGCGCTGGGAGGTCTTTTTAATAGGCACAATATTTTCATATTCTTGCTGTGATACAAAAAAAGAACATTTTGGTAAAGAACGTCCATTTGCGATTCAAATAAACGTTTTTTGTTTGTTTGTTTGTTTTTTTGTTTGTTTGTTTTTTTTTGTTTTTTGGCGCATTAATGCCCATCTCGTGGGAAAGAGAGTCAAAAACTGAAGGACGAGATCTCGCGTATTGTTTTTCAGGCTCAGGGAGCCTTAAAAATAATAATAATAATAATAATAATAATAATAAAAAAAAATAAAATACAAAATAAAAGATGAACGAGAGCGCTCTTGGTCAGAGATCACGGCAAGAGGAGCTGTCCGTGTTGACGGTGTGAGAGTAAACCTCGTGTCCTTGCTGCTCTCCTGGCGGCGTCATGCGCTTCTCCTTTTGCCGTCGGTTGCAAAACCAAACGCGCACCACCTCCTTCTCCAGCTGCAGGCTGTCCGCTAGAGATGAGATCTCCTGCGCCGCTGGTTTGGGGCACTTCAAGAAATGGGTTTCGAGAACACCCTTGACGCTCACCTCGATCGATGTCCGTTTCTTGCGCTTCCTGCCCTGCGCAGCGATCTTATCGATGCTACTCGGGCTGCCCGTGGACGAGTCAGCCTCCTCGAGCCACTTGTTCAGCAGCGGTTTGAGCTTGCACATGTTTTTAAAGCTGAGCTGCAGCGCTTCGAAGCGACAGATTGTGGTCTGCGAGAACACGTTGCCGTAAAGCGTGCCGAGTGCCAGCCCGACGTCGGCCTGCGTGAAGCCGAGTTTGATCCGGCGCTGTTTGAACTGTTTGGCGAACTGCTCGAGCTCGTCGGATGTCGGCGTCTCCTCGTCCGAGTGGTCGTGGCAGTGGTGCGCTCCCAGATCGCCGGGCTCGGGCGTCTCGCGTAGTCCGGGATGCAAACTCTGGGTCGGAGCAGAACTCGGTGGCGGCGGCGTTAAACCGCCGTGCATGCCGTTCACAGAGAAACCCGTCTGGGAGTAGATGTTGATGGATGACGAGTTGTGAGACGCGGGCGTGCCCCATGCGCCCGCATGATGATTCGTGTGCGGCGAATGGTGCGCCACATGCGCCGTCGA